>NW_017731665.1:1406087-1421709 GCF_001890085.2 Hipposideros armiger | reverse complement strand
TCTCCCTCTCCCTCTCTCTCTCCCCCCCTCTCCCTCTCCCTCTCTCTCTCTCCCCCTTCGTTCCTCCCTCCCTCTCTCCCTCCCTGCTTCCTCCTAGGCTTCCTCCTATTTTTATCAACTCATAATCCCTGATGACCCTAACCACACACCCATTTTCTTGCTGGCTGGGTGGACTTGTACTTCAGCACCACGGCCAGAGCTAATCTCCCCCTTTTTCTTTGGGGCGGCGGTGACTAGATATCTGACTCACCCTCTCTCCCCATGCATCCCTCTCACACCCGCTGCTCCCCCCACTTCTCCCCTCTCCTCTTTCCTCCATCCAAGCCATTGGAACACACCTGTTTTGATGTCAAAGTTGTGCCTGAGGAGGGAAGCTTCTGTGACAGATACAGGGACACAATCCAGCTGGCCGAGAAAACACAGCTTGTGCAGGTATCAGGCACAAGCACCACCTGGAGATACCTTGTCTTCGCTCTGACATCTGACTGATTTGGGCACTGAGCCCTGTAGAAGGGAGAAGGGATCAGAGGAGTTAAATACTGAGGTCCGCATTGCACGTACCAGTCCCAGGACTCTCTGAGTCCAAACATGACATTTTCCCTCCCAGTCCAGGGCAAGGAAGAGATTGGGAATGAATGGGCTAAGAAGTAAGTTCTCAGATTCTTTCTCATTTGCTACCATCTCTTACTTGCAACTGAGAAAGGAGAATCCGTGTTATGTACACCCAAGTGTGCGTGTAACTCACTCGGTGTGTACACAGATGCTGTGTGGGAGGCAGGGAGGGTTAGGGAGCAAGAGGCGTGGCCATGAACAACCCTAGCAATAGGATGGGAGGCAGACCAGATCAGTCTGAGAGCAGAAAAAACAACAGATGTCATCCACCTGGGAAGAGGTTCATTATCCTGTGCAAATAATTCTAACAGAGCTAACATTTTTGAATAATTGATACAGCCAGACACAGCTAATTGTTTTCTATGCATCATGCCATTCAATTATGACAACAGTTCTATGAGGTAGTCCCATTAGACAGACAAGAACGTGGAGGCTCAGAGAGATTAAGTCACTTGATCAGAGTCACATAGCTAGTAAGCAACAGACACAAGCATGAGCATTTAAAAGGCAAGCGCTTGGGCCGGCCGAGTGGCGCGATGGTTAAGAACTCGCTTGGGACGCCAGAGGGCCCCGGTTCGGATCCCACATATGAGGGCCAGAGTGACACTGCCCTCTACAGCTAAGATGCTGAACAACGGCTCAACCTGGAGCTGGGCTGCTGTGAGTCGCCGGCGACGGTGTAGGCAGCAGCCCCTGCTGCAGTGGGTTGCCATGGGCTACTGTATGTAGCCAGCGGCCAGCAGCCACAGTGAGTGGCCATCCAGAAGCCGGCGACTGATCCGCCTCACCTGGGAGGAGCTCAATGATGGTGCCAACTTGGGCCAGTGAAGCAACGTCCTCCACAACTAGACTGAATAACAAAAGGACAGCAACTTGTCTGTTCCCCTTCCCCCAATTCCCCAGCGCTGTTCCCATTCCCCCAATTCCCCAGCGCTGTTCTCCTCCCCCAAACCCCCAATAAAATCTTTTTAAAAATAAATAAATAAAAATAAAAGGCAAGAGGTCTAAGAAAAAGCTAAAGCAGTTCATCACCACCAAACCAGTATTATAAGAAATGTTAAAGGGACTTCTTCAAGAAGAAGCCAAAAAAATATGAATGATACAATGGCAATAATTATTCACCTATCAATAATACTTTAAATGTAAATGGCTTAAACACTCCAATCAAAAGACATAGGGCGGCTGAAGGGAGAAGAAAACAAGACCCAAGTGCCAAGTATCAATAGATACTGGATAAAGAAGATGTGGTACATATAGACAATGAAATATTACTCGGCCATAAAAAACGAATGAAATATTACCATCTGCGACAACATGGATGGACCTAGAGGGTATTATGCTAAGTGAAATACGTCAGACAGAGAAAGACAAATACTGTATGATTTCACTTATATATGGAATCTAAAAAACAAAGTGAATGAACAAGCGGAACAGAAACAAACTCATAGATACAGAGAACACACATGGTTGCCAGGTGGGAGGGGGGTTGGCGGCAGGCTGAACAGCTGATGGGATTAAGCAGCACAAATTGGCAGTTCCA
The DNA here is from genome assembly GCF_001890085.2 of Hipposideros armiger. Classification (NCBI taxonomy): domain Eukaryota; kingdom Metazoa; phylum Chordata; class Mammalia; order Chiroptera; family Hipposideridae; genus Hipposideros; species Hipposideros armiger. The sequence goes on along the minus strand of NW_017731665.1, from coordinate 1,419,557 downwards.
AAACTGTCATGGAGATGTAAAGTACAGCTTAGGGAATACAGTCAATAATATTGTGATAACTATGTATGGTGTCAGGGGGGTACTAGACTTATCAGAAGGATCACTTCCTAAGTTATATAAATGTCTAACCACTACACTGTATGCCTGAAACTAATATAATATCAAACATCAACTGTAATCAAAAAATTAAAAAAATTAAAAATCAAAAGGCAAGAGCAACATTGTTTAGGGGGCAGAAACTGGTCCTATGCAGAAAAGTTTGATGAATTAGGGTTTAGCAAGCTTAGAAATTATTTTTCCCCCTACTTTCCAAATCTCAACAAAGAATATTTAAAAAGACAATGCTGGTGAGTTCTTCTGTGTGTGTGTGTGTGTGTGTGTGTGTGTGTGTGGAGTGGAGTAGCAAAGAAAAGGAAATTGACGTAAATCAACTCGTAAGTATTTTTAGTTGAGTAAATAATAGCCCTTACCGTCAGGGTAGAGTATTTTTTAAGCCAGGATATTGACACTGTGATGCAAACATCGGACAGCATAGCTGGGAGGCTTGAATTTGAACTCTGGCTTTCCCGCTAACTTGGCAAGCTGCTTTGGCTCTCTGGATCTGAGCCTCCCTCCCCTCCACCTGCCCTCCCGCGGCCAAAAAGGAGGAATTCCAACCAGGTTGTCTGATGATTCTTACAGCTATGGCAGCTTATGTTCCCAAAAGGTGCTTCATGACGAGGCCGCCTTCCCCCGAAAGAACCATAAAAAAAGAAGCACTGAACCCTCTCTCCCCACCCAGGAGCTTAAGGAGCAGAGCGTCCCCAGCCACTAAAGGGGGCCACCACCTAGTCCCCCAGGAAAATGCTCGCTGAGACTGCCTGGAGTGCCAGCTGACCTCCAGTCCCCTCTGAAGCCAGTTATGCGCCTGCCCCACTTCAGGTGCTAATCCATCAGCTGGGTTTCCTGGGGAAACAGAACTCATTCTTAAACTCTCTTTTATGGCTTTTACCCAGAATTGATTTGAATAAATCAGTCTAATGCTTTCTCTACAATGGAACCAATTGTAAAAGAGCTTTATTTGCTCTGCTTTCAAAGCAGGTTGGAGCTGCCTTCTTCCTATTCCAGGGCTGATGGGAGGAAAAATTTAAAAAAAAAAAAAAAGGAAACATGCACAGTGAATTTGACAAAAGAGAATTCCTCAAAAGATGGGGACCCAAAGACCTGCCAGGATTTCCCAGCAAAGGGGTCCCCTGCAGGACCCACACTGGGAGAAGAAGGCCAGAGGTGACCAGGTGGGATTTATCTGCTCCCAATACCTTGAGATGATAGGTGCTGTGCTCACCCAGAGGCTTAGAGAAGCAAGCCTTCCCTGAAATCTTCAGTTTCCCTAGTTCTGATTTCTCACCTCTCAGAAAGGACACTGCAAGGGCTAACCTCCTTTGAGCTCTGCTGATGTGCCAAGCACTGTATCAAGTGTCAAAGGTACTCCCAATTCAACAATCCCAGCCACAGGAGATTTTCCTATACTGCAAATGCCCCCCAAAGTCTTGCCTACCTCAGGGCCTTTGCATGTGCTGTTCCATCTTCCTCTCTCCAATTCCCCCCACACACCCAGCTCTGCAAGGCTGGCTCCTCTTCCTAAACATCTCTTCTCCACTGCCACCTCTTCCTAGGGGTCTTCCACAAACACCCCAGTATAAATAGGTCTTTGCTATTATTCTCTTGTAGATTGTCCTGTTCTTTTTCATCGTATTCTTTATACCATAGAAGCAAGATGGTGTCTTTAGTGGTGCAGGTTTGGGAGTCAGGGACTTTTGGATGAATTCTTATTTCTCCTCTTATCGGATGTTGACATTGAGCACATTACTTAATCACTCTGTGCCTCAGTTTGCTCACCTGAAGTGGGGGTTCTAAAAGCACCCACCTCTCAGAGCTGCTGTAAAGAATAACTGAGCTGGTGTCAGTAAGGTGCTTAGACATACACCTGGCATGTGGTAAGCACTCCATAAACATTTGTTATTATTTGCATTGTGACTGTTTGATTCGTGTCTGTCTCTAAAAGCACAGAGCTTGGTCATCCTGTCCCTCATGGCAGCCCCAGGGCCAAGTTCAGTGCCTGGCACACTTGGGCACCAAAAAAATACCTGTGGATGGAATGGAAACGTTTGTCTGTTCACTTTACACAGGTTTTAAAGAGACAAAGGAGAAATGGCACTGATTTTTTTTTACCATTTTACAGATAGAAAAACTAAGGCTAGAAACCAATTTATCCAAGCCTGGACAATCAGGTGTCCAAGCAAGGTGAGAGCCATGTGACCCACACTTTTCCCATCAAAGGACAGGAAGCAGAAGGCTGGGGTTGCCTCCTCTCCCTCTGGGACCAGAGGCCACCACACCCTAGCAATAGGGATATCATAGCTCAGTGCAGGGCCCAGGGAATGAGACCTATGAGGCAGCCTACACGTCTGCCCCACCTTCCCTTTCCGGGAGTTCCTGATGACCTACAAAGACCAGGCTCAGACGGGTGTCACTCTCAATGAACACCTGGATCAGGCTGCCTCCCACCCAGGGGGGCGCACTCATGAAGTGCTTTGAGCTTTACGGTCAAGCCAGGCTGAGGCCACATATACTCCTGTTCACTGTTATCCTCAGAACTCTTCGCAAAGAGCTGTCTTTGGTAATTAGTTGTCGAATGAGTGAAAGAATAAACGGATGGTTGAGTGAATGAAAGGCTGCATAAATGAATCACTGCAATAATGATAACGCTTATTCGTCCAGCTCCCCCCCTTCCTCTCCCTAACTCCTGGTAATAGCTAAGAGGGCAGGCTTTGAAACCAGACGTCCTTGGTTCAAATCCCAGCTCCGCCACTTAGTAACCACTTGCTTGACATTGAACAAGTTATCTAGCCCCTCTGTGCCTCAGTTTCCCCATCTGTAACATGAGGGTGTTAATCCCTTCCTAGTGAGGCTGTGAGGGTTAGAGGACTTTATACATACGAGTATACAGCACTTAGAACAGTGTCTGGCACACAGCAAGTGCCCAAAATACAGAGGGTACCAAAAAAATGTATACACACTTAAGAAAAAAAAAAACTATTAAAATGGTAATCCTCAATATATATATATATATACCAAGGACAAAAGATGAATATAAGTCACGTTTCACTTCTGCAATTACAAGAGGTGTTCAAAGTGGTTACCATCAGCGTCCAGACACTTCTGATGACGGCGAACTATTGCTTGAACAACGCTGACCAAAGTGTGCACTTGTATACATTTTTTTGGCACCCCCGGTAAATCTGAGTTGTTACTATCACCATACCAGCTTTTTCTGTATCTTTATTGTTTTCAGCCTTATTTGACTTGCCTCTTGCTATAAGCTTCCCTGAGCCCTTTTGGGGAAGAGGCAGAAGACAAATCAATTTAATAAACGAACTACTCAAATATAACATTTACAGGGGTGGACTTAATCTAACAGATTTTCTCCTAACAAGACACACTTGCAAATTAAACTGTCTAATTTGGTAATATCTTTTGAAATGCTAAGTACTCAAACACTCTGCCCCCGAAATCTCACTTCTGGGGCTTGATCCCAGAGACACACTCACATGAGTAATAAGCCAAGATGGTGTACAAGGAAATTCACTGCAGCGTCATTTGAGAAAGCAAATAACCGAAAACCACCCTACATGTCCATGCACGGACGATGGGCTAAATGAATTTATGGAGTGGCCATAAAGCGGAAGACATGCAGCTACTAAAACATGGAGCAAAGTTTTCTGCATTGACATAGAAAGATCTCCAAGGCATATTGTTTATGAGAAGTAGTTACAGAATGCTGTTTAGAGCATGACTTCATGCTTCTAAATACACACACATACACAAACACAGACATACACACGTACACACACGTACATATATGCGTGCATACGCACGCAAACACACACACACCACAGTCAATGTCCACATTCTACAGATGAAGAAACTGAGGCTCAGAACCCTAAGGTCCCTCGGCTGGAAATGACAACTGACGCTTGTCCCACTCTGCCTTGTGACAGGGTTTCAGCAGAGCCACGCTGGAGACTAGAGCACAGTTTCAAAGAGTGATCCTGGTGACCGGTACAGAGAAACCGAAACAGCTGAAAGTGCTAACGCTGAACAGAGCCTGGAGTACAAACTGGCTCTTTTTGCTCAGCTAGTTCTGGTCTCTTTCTGAACTCAGCCTTTGGGAGAACAATTTCCAGAAATGTGCCATTTTTCAAAAAATAAATAAATACAAAGACAAAATGTACTATAACACGCTACAACATGGATGAACCCGGAAAACACGATGCTCAGTGAAAGAACCCAAACAAAAAGACACATCTTGTATGAATCCACTTATGTGAGGTGCCTGGGGTCGTCAAATCCCTAGACAGAAAGCAGAATGGTGGTTGGGGGAGGGGAGACTTGGGGTTAGTGTTTCATGGGTGTGGAGTTTCGGGGTGGGAAGATGAAAAGTTCTGGAGATGGATGGTGGTGAGGGTTGCAGGACAATGAGAATTCCTTAATGCCGCTAAATGCTACACTTAAAATGGTTACAATGGTAAATTTGATGTTACGTATATTTTATCAAAAAAAAAAAAGTTTTACAAACGTGCTAGTCTCCTAAACCACATGAAAATCCATGGAGGAAAAAAACCTGAGGGGGGTGGGTGGGATCAGGGTTGGAGACAAAAAAGGTTCAGCTCTTAGCACCAACCCCAACCCCTCAACCCGGGTGTCCCCGTCCTACCACACCCTCACCCTCCCACCCCCACCCCCTGCCTGCAGCCTGAAGCTGTTGGTTGAAGCTCTTTTGTCTTGATTTTCTTTGAGAAAACACTTCATCGTAAATCAATGGATCTATGACAATGATAAATGACTTTCAAATTTAGTCAAAAAACCAGACGGTGGCCTCAGGACAACACTCTTGGGTCCCAAATTCATACTCCGAGCACATTTTCCACGTAATAGGAATTTCCGCTGTGGCATTCGGTCCTAGTTTGAGGTGATCTGAAGAATGCATGGCTTCCCCTCAGGACATCACCCTCCAAAGTGTAAGGTGTGTCCCCCAAACCACTCAGGTTCACTGTGACCAATGAGCCACAGATGCATTCAAATCTTTCTGAACCTGGTACTGGTTAGGATGCTCCTGGAGTGAAGTAGCAGAAAACCCAGACTCAGCTGGCTCACCCAATAAGGACATTTGTACGGTCTGCTCAGGATAGTGGTTGGGCAGGGCCCAGGCGCCCTATGCGTCTGGATAATTCCATCAAGATCCCAGACTCTTTTCTATCTCTCTCCTCTGCTGACCTTAGCCTGCACTCCAGCCTGAGGCCGGTTCCCCTCCCGGTCACCACAGGGCTGTGATGGCACCTGGGGCTCCAAGCACCACTTTCATGCCCAGGAGGATACAGAGAAACCCTCTCCCTCACACATGAAATGTAGGTTCCCTTCAGCATAACTAGATCAACTTTAGGACATGTTGACCAGACAGATGACAGTCACCAGGGTAATATCATGCACCAATCAGCCTAACTCCGGGGTCAGTAAATTATAGTGTGCAGGTCAAATCAGGCCCCCCACCATCTGGTCTTATAAATAACATTTTATTGGATCACTGCTATGCCCATTCATTCATACATTACCCAGGGCTACTTTCTACAATGTCAGAGTCCAGTAGTTGCAACAGAAATGTTCTTAGATACGCCCATTCCCAAACTTATCCAGGTGGCCAGCAGGATCGAGCCCTCTGATTAGACAACCTTGAGTCACATGACCACCCCAAACCACAGGAACTGAACGAGATTACTCTGAAAGTGCGAGAGAGTGGTTCACCGAAGGAAGAGGTGCTGACCTGCCTTTGTATCCACTGGTCAACAAGTACACCTAAAGAGCCGAGGAAACCTCAGAGGGTGCTAAGAAGATGGCTAAGAGTGATTCTCCAGCACCCCAAACCTTCTAGAAGAGCGACAAGTGAAAGACTAGTTCCATGCCTTGGGCACCCTCTCCTCAGCTTTTTTCTAGCCAGGCTGGAAGAGCTACAGCCATCCCCAAATTCCAAAATGACAGCTAAGTGAGCGGCTTGTTTGCTGGTTTTGATTTAGGAAAGAAAGATGTGAGCTCCGGGATCTCTTGGGAGGCTGCCAGAGAGAGAACCATGCGGTTAAAATTCAGGCTTGGGTCCCACACTCGCAGCAAATGCAGCCGTGCTTTATACATCTGGCATCGAGAAACAGTCATCTTTCAGCAAACGTGAAACCTCACACGGTGCATTTTTCTAGGCCTTGTCACTAGAACTTAAAATTGAACCTGAGGATACTCCTGAGTTAGTAGGAAGCCCCACAATATTTCTGCCCCGACTAATCCTTGGGCTTCCGCTCCAGCTATCTCTGAGAATGCAAGGTGACTCCTTGTTGGGGAAATACTGCATTTGTCCCTTCCATGGGAAGAGCTGTTGCTCACCCTATGTCATGAGGTTTTTCCAAACCCAGGAAAGAATTATGTCCCCTTTCCTCCATAACCCAAGAAGAAAATAAAACACAGATTCTCACGAACAGGAGAAGGCTGAATTGTGCTTGTTATTCTCAGCTTTGAGGCTGCATTGATTACTTCTAGACCAAAAAAAAAGCTGTTTCTAATATACAGTCACCCCACATGAGATTTATATGCCTGAGTTTAAAGGAAGCCAAGTAAAGTTATCTGTTTTTGTTGTACCTGATTAACCTCAATACACAAATCCTACAAATCAATAGTTAATTAAAAATGTGGCACTGCGTATGAAGTTAAGTGACCTCATCTCTCTGCAAACACTACCCACCTTGTATATTATTAAGCTAAAAGCCAGGGAGGCCACCCTCTAGGACAAAGTAGAATTATACAGACAAGGAAATAAACATATTTCTAAAATATGTCTACACAGAAACCTCAAATGTTGGCTGTACTCACATCTTGAGGCATCCCTTAGAAACTGCTCATTTGGTCAGAAGAGCACCCCAACTCTTGAAATTATTTCCTCCTATGGCCACAGCCCATATCCTCTTCATAGTCACGGTTTGCGAAGGTGCTTCCATGGTGACTGGAAGTACTAGGTTTCCATTTTCAAATTGTCTCCAGGCTGAGACCCTAAGAACTCACCCTCCCCCGATCTCATTTTCACCCAGGTCTTCAAAACCACAAATAATCAAGCACAATAAGGCAGAACTGATTTATTTGTCATTTCTTGGTTACTGGTAACTCTCTGTGGGTTTCTTTGTTTTAACTTCACACTCATTTGTGCTATAACAAAATCGTATATCTTATTGATAAATGTATCAGTGGCCTACCTTATTCCAAAGAGGGGTTGACGTGGCTAAGAAACAGTGCATCGCAAATAGCTTTGGCACAAGCACCCATTGTGGTAGACCCAGTTCATGGTGATTTAGCCTGATGGCCTTGTCCTTGCCACACCCCCACCTTGGTTCTTCTGGTAATAGGTGCATCCAACCTAACCCTGGACTCAAGTCAGGCCATTCACAGTATCTCAAACCCCTGGTCTACAGGTTGACAAGTGGCCCAGGAGGGCCCATCACAACCCTTCCTTGGGAGGTTTCACACTGGAGCTAGGAAAAGGAATTCAATTTTCTTCCTGACAACAAAGTCATAAGGACGAATGGCTGAGACACTTCTGCCAAGATCCCCATCATATACAGAAATTCCATCTACCGTAGGAGGGGAAAAAAACAAGATATAGAAGTAAGAGGGAGGGAGAAAATGGGCAACAGAGAACAGAACCATGGTCTGGTTATATCAACCACCACAGTCCCTTTCTACTTCAGGGAGTTAGAGGCAGAACTCTGGAAGAATGCCCCATGAAAAGATGAAGACAAGACACCTCTCCCTCTGGCCTTGACTGAAAATATGGTTCACGTATTTTAACTGATCCTCAGTACCCAACTCAAGTGACACAATCTGAAAGACCAAGAATCTTATCAGCCAGACCCAAGGCCGTTGGTTCCTGCCCCTCCATCTTCCTCCCAAGCCCTCCCCAGGAAACCAGGCAATGAGGGGTTACCAGATCACTCCTCTTGAACTGCCTAAGGCTGGGTGTCTAGGAACATGGGCTTGGCACTTGGTGCATGCCGTTAGCCATTGGACTACCTAAAGGGAAGAGCATCCTAGGAGACAGGAAAGGAAGCTGAGTCTAGGCAGAGAGGAAGGACCTGAGGACCACAGGGGGATGGGAGTTTCAAAGGATGGGGGAAGCCTCAGGGGACTCTCTATGGAGATGAGATAGTGTGTGCAGCCATTTTGGAGGGACCCTGCAGCCTCAGCCATAGGCGTTGAAGAGGTCAGCCCAGTTTGGGCAAGCAAACTCAAGTGCACCAGCCACGGTTTCCAGAAGCCACCTTGCCGCTGTAGATTTATAGCGGACCTGGGATAAGCCTGAAGGACCCATCTATATGCCTAGCAAGCCACAACCTTCCAGTCTTTATTAACAAGAGCTAACGAGCTCTGAGCACTTCCTAGATTCCGGGAACTATGATGAGAGCTCACCAGGCATCCTATTGATTAATTCCTGCAATAACCCCTGGAGGTAGGAATTCCATTTTTACCTCCATATTACAGATGAGGAGACTAAGATTCAGAGAAAGAAAGTCACTTTCCCTAAGCCAATGGCACAGCCAAGCGTCCAGGTGAGTTCTGACTCCAAAGCCTCCATGCCAGGGCAAACCTCTGCCCAGGCCCTCCCAGCACCCCCTCAACGGACTGGACTCGATCGCCCACACCTCCAGGCCCTGGAGAATACCATCTTCCCAATTCTGAGACTACCAAAATTGGATCAAGGATCATCAATGGTTCAAAATTGCAGCTGGCAGCCCCATCCCCATGGCTGGACCACCGTGGACAGCATCACCAGCCTAAAGCCTACCTACATTCTCCATTCCCCTCTGTACATGGAAATTCAGAATGTTGGGGTTCACCAGCCCCTCATTAAAGCTGACCTAGTTTCCTCAACCCCACTCTGCTCAGTCTCCCTGCCCCTCCCCCTGAGCCTACCCCAGGGAGGCCCAGAATGACTCATGGTCAAACCCACTCATATACTGACACAGGGTCACAATTTTCCATCTCAAGTTCAGAGCCAAGGTCTGCACAGGGCACAAAGGAGACGGTGCTTTGGCTTATTTCCAATAAAATGAAAGTACAGAGCAGAGGAGAAACCCGAGGCTGCACCACATCCCATAAACGACAAATGCTGTACACTCGTGTCAGAAAGCCAAGGCTATAAAAGCCACAAGTGAATTAGGAAGGAGTCCAAAGCGGTGATGTCATGTGAGAACATCTTTATGTAGCGCCGCTGCCTTGCAACGAGGCTGGCGCTCACTTCCTGGTCAGACAAAGTTCTCAGACCCCGGTGGTACCTCCCATCAGGAGAAGAAGGTGGAGAAAAGGCAGAATGGATTCTGGATTCACTATGTCTCTCAAGGAAGCCAGGTGGCCAGGGAACACTACCACCCTCTCATTCTCCATGAGAAGCATTCCAAGAAAGATGAGATAGTGGACATTTGTCAATCTTCGGCTGACACCTCCATTAGCATTCTGATTTTTGGGGATGTCAACAAAACACTGTCACCAATCTAATGCCAGCAGGAGTCCACAGTCTAAGATTCGGTAAAAGGAGAAACTTTTTTTAGGTAAACAGTTTGCAAAACAGGGAAATGCACCCTTCAGTGGAAAAGGAAAGTGCACTCCCTCGGGACAAAGTGGAGGACTGCTTATATACAGAAATTGCCTCCCTGGTTCCTGATTGGTCCATTTTTATGCAAATGAGAAATCCAAATTTGCAGTTTGATTGGTCCAGATAGTACTGTCCTGACTGTCAGAATCCTAAGTCCTGATTCCTTGTTATGGAGCCACTCTGATGGCTTGGTAAAGATGCAAACCAGACTATGACTGCAAAGCTCAGATTGAACGGGGCAAGTCTCAGCTCATTGGTTGAAATATGATTCCAGGAATTCCTTTATACGGTTCGGCTCAGATTGCAGGAACACAGTGCAGGAGGCTGAAGGCTGGTCTGCGGCTTTTCCTTGATATGCATTGTGCATGAGAGGCCTCTGTGCACAATGGCTGCTAGACTTTGATAATGAACTTGGGCCCTGTTAACGAGGAGTCCTTTTGGGCAGGTATAGTCCTTCTCAAAATCAAACAGGAGAAGTCTTCATTGTATACGGCCTTGGCAGGGGGCAAATCCTAAAGCCCATTTTCCACTGCCAACCCCCTCTCCAAACACCCAAGATGCTTACTTGCTACCAGGGCTCTCATTCTCGAGAAAGGGTTGCGAAGACAGGAGTCAGTTCTACCCCAGCAGGTAGCTTCATCTGGCTGGCTCCAAGCCCCTCCCCTGTCCCACACACATCCCCACCCATTCCCCAAGCCTGGTCCCACAGCTGCCTGTGGATCCTGCGAGCCCCCGAGAACCTCACAGCGAACTCCCTTCCTGCTTCTAAAACGGGGTTAGTTGCTGTTGCTTGCAGCCACGGATCCTAACTCATGCACAAGTCACTGTGTTCATTGTGTTTTGTTTTCAGAGCTGGAAGCCCCAAAGATATTTCAAACCATGGGTATGGGTGCAATTCTATATAAAAGAGCCAGAAACTGTTTAGATGATTGCCAGGAACAAGCGCTTACAGATGCTTAAGGAAAGGTGCACAATAGTGATATACCGAGCAAGGCCCAAATTTGGGGTCCAAGTCCTCTCTTTCACACCTCAGGGTCTCCACACATGCTTTTCCCTCGGCTTTCCAGCTTATGCCCACCCTTCATCCAAGTCTCAACCTAAGGGTCACTTCCTCAGAAAAGCTTTCATAAATGGTCATCACATGCTGACTTGTACATTTGTTTAAGGCCCACGTGCCCCACCAGACTGTAAGTTTCAGGAGGAAGGGACCAGGGCTGTGTTTTTCTCACCTCTCTCTCCCCAGTGCCGATCATAGCCTGGCATGTAATAGTCATCCCAAAAATATGTGTGAAGGAATTCACATTCGTGGGATAGAATCACCCATCCTATTCTATTACTATTATTATTATTATTATTATTATTATTATTATTATTACTCCCTGATGCCACCCACAGGGTAGATATTATTATCATCCTTATTTTACAGGTGAGGGGTTTGAGAAACACGGAGGTTGAGGAATTGGCCATATGTCACCTCGGTGATGCAGGGTGGAAAGGGGGTTTGAACCCAGGCATTCTAACGCGCATCCTCTTAATTGTCCCACAGAGTAGGGGCTTTATACAAAGTAGATGTTCTCATTATTGCTGTACAACAAGCCACCCCCAAACTGAGTGGCTTAAACAAATACATCATGTGTTCTGTTAACAAATCTGCGACGTGGGCACGGCTCCAAAGGAAAGGTCCATGTCTGCTCTTTACAGTGTCAGCTGGGGGCTTGGAGGGACCACTCTCAAGATGGCAGTAGTGTCTGCTGGGAACTGCCAGGGCTGTGGGCTGGCGGCCTCGGCTCCCCTCTTTGTGGGCCTTGCCACGCACGGGCTGTGTGGGCTTCCTCCCAGCAGAGGGGCTGGGGTCGCCGCGTGAACGTAGGAAGAAAACCAGGGGGAAGTTGCACGGGCTTTTCTAACTTAGCCTCCAAAGTCACAGACAGCCACTGCTACATCCTCTTTGTGGAAACAGAGTTGAAAAGAGGGGGACTGCATGCCACCTCGCCATGGGGGTATGACAAGCTTCTAGAAGAATCCATAGGATGAGAGGTATTACTGTGGCCATCTTGGGAAAATACAATCCACCACAGCAAACAGTATATTGCATCACTTCATCTCATCAGGCTGTTCTAACTTACAAACCTGACCTAAAAATAATGGCCCCCAACAAGCCACTCATGGGGCAGGAGTCGGGGGAGGAGATACCTCCCTCACAATATTTACATATTTGCAATTCATTTCCTTACAATGCCTGAAGCTCTACTAATTAGAAACTCATTTGAGATAACTAGTAACCAATTTAAAAATGCAAACACCTTGGGGGCTAGCCAGAGTCCTCCAAACAGTCCTTTAATTGGTTTCATCAAGGATTTCCTCCTCCCAGATGGAGTTGAGGGAGAGACTGGGAGAGGACGCTAAGAAACTCTTGCTAAAAGCAGTTCTGGATCGAGCCGTCGGGGAAAGAGCAAATGGGGTTCCGCAGAGGAGGTAGGAAGGTAAGCTTATTTATGGGTCTGCATAAGCATCGTGGTTTGGAGCTTTGCAAATATAGCCCCAATCAGGCTACAAGATGTGGCAGCAACATTTACACTCAGTCACTCCTGATGGGCCCAGCAGCGTTTCAAAACACCCCTGCACAGCCGTGCAGAGCGGCCGGCTCCACTGGCAGCGGGCAGAGCCATAACTCACGCTGTCACCACTGCCCTCAAACCTCTTCTGTAAGCACTTTTAATCAATGCAACAGGAATAAACATTTGCTGCAGAGTGGCAATGTGCGGTGAGGAACATGGTTCCGCTTAGCTCAGAAAGCAAAACCGCCCAGCCGTGTGCACTTAGGAGAGCCCCCAGGAAAAGCCCTCCATCCTGGTGTGGCTGCCAGTAGGGGCACATTTCCCCCAACGGGGTGACTTTCTCTGGTAGAGTTCATTTGCGCTCCGAGGTGCCATCCGTCAACAACAGGGTTCTCAATTGACTGTTCAAAGCATCGCTGCTCTCTAAGTGGTCACCAGCCCTGCCCAGCAAGCCCCCAAGGTGACGTTCAACTTAGATGGGAAAAAAAGGAGGTTTCAGGGTAGATTTCAGCTCAGCATCTTAGAGTCGCTGTGTGGGGGTGAAACCTTTCCTTCCCAAGCTGTGAGCTAACCTCTTGTTTGCAGTCTGGCTCGGTCAGTGGGAACTTGGAAACGGATTTCCTGTGGAATCCGCAAGCACAATGTCAAGGAGTCGGGTCCGGCAATGGGTTAATAGTAACCTTACCAACGGCTGGAATCTGTGCTGAGAATGACCTCATATCATCCTCCTGGGAGCTCTGCGAGGTGGGCACCAGTGCAATTCCTGCTTTAGAGAAGCAGGAACAGATCAGAGAGGCTAAGTCACTAATTCAAGGTCACACAGCTAGTGAGTGGCGGAGCCCAGACTCAAAATCATTCTTTCTTCTCCCAAATCATAGCTTGAAATCATTCTGCTAACGGGCTGCAGAGAGAAGTCACCCACTCCATGTTGGCAGGTGGCGGGGAGAGAAATATAGGATGGTAGCCTTAGGTGAGAAATAGAGCAGGTGAGAGAGTGAAGTGGGTGCGGGAGGGGCGAGGCATCACGATGGAGTGAGAGCCTGTCGTGAGGAGCCGCATGGCTCTTCCTCAAGGCAGACAGCGTGGACACAAGCCCAGGGATTCAGATCAAGGCACAACTGGAGGGAATAACAGTGTGAAAGCAGCAGGGATTCAAAGGAATGCCCAAGGCAGCGGGGTTCTGAACAGAGA
>NW_017731665.1:1397831-1406062 GCF_001890085.2 Hipposideros armiger | reverse complement strand
GAGAGAGAGAGAGAGAGAGAGAGAGAGAGAGAGAGAGAGAGAGAGAGGTAGAGAGAGGGGTGGGACGAGGTATGAGGCACTCAGACCATTCGCATCAGGATCGCTAGGCTTCCGGAAAATGCATGTCCTATATATGGGCGAACCTCAAAAACATTTTGCTCAACAAAAAACATCAGGCACAAAAGGCCATATATCATATGATTCCATTTCTATGAAATGTCCAGAACAGGCACATCCATAGAGACAGAAAGCGGGTTAGTGGTTGCCAGGGGCTGGGAGGGGAGTGAAGATGACTGTGAAAGGGTGTGGGGTCCTTCTTGGGGTGATGAAACAACTCTGGAAGGAGACAGTGGTGATGGTTGCACAACCCTGTGAATGTAGTAAATGGTACGCTTTCCAATGGTTAAAATGGTAAATTTTGTTATGTGTATTTTACAATAAAAAAAAAAACCACAACATTCATTTTAACAAACACTTATTGGATGATGCTCACTGTGTGCCAGACACTGTCCTGGGTGCTGGAGATAGAGCAAAACAGGCAAAATGTCTGCTGTCATAGTGCTGACATGCTAGTGGGAGGAATGGAAACTAAATAAGATGAGTACTTTACATGTGTTTGCTTTAGAGATGAAAATGAAGGAGAAAACAACGCAGGGAGGGGGACAGAAAGAGTTGGAGGGAGTGTGGGTAGTGCCATTTTAGAAAGGGAGGCTGGGAAATGCTCGCTGAGGAGAGAGCTGAGAGTCAGGGCGAGCAATGTGGGTGTCTGCAGGAACAGTGTTCCAGGCAGAAGGAAGGGCAGTACAAAAGCCCCGAGGCAGGGGAGGCTTGGAATGACCGTGGAGCAGAGACGAGACCACGATGGCTGGAGCAGAGGGCGCGATGGGGAGAGTGGGAGCAGGTGAGAATGGAGAGGAGGCAACTAGGGGCCAGGTCATATGGGGCCTTGGGTTATAGTCGGAGCTTAGGCTTCAACTCGAAGTGAGACAGATGCGAGGCGCTGAAGGGTTCTGAGCAGAGAAATGATGTGACCTGACTTCTGTTTTCAAAGAATCACTCCAGCTGCTCTAGGAGAACACAGACTCAGGGGGGACAAAGGCAGAAGCAGGGGACCTGCGAGGAGATGCTGCAGTGACCCAGGTGGGAGCTGACGGCGGCTCAGACCAGGCTGGTGCTGAAAAAGGGCTGGATTCTGGATGTATTTGGAAGATGAAGCAACTCACTGACTCTTAAGAATCAGCCCCAGGAGTCGGCATTTGTAACAAGCTTCCCAGGGGATTCTAATTCAGCCTTGAAGTGGAAGTTCAGGTTTACGTGAACCTTCTGCTTCATATTTGGGGATGTGCCTACTGAATTTTCTCCAATCCCACTCAGAACAGATGCTAGGAAGGCCATTCTCCAGTGTCAGAGCTCGTGTGCACAGCCCCAAAGCAGACCACGTGGCATGTGGGAAACAGCAGAAGCTGTGTCAAATGTCAGGTGCTGGGAGAACAACAGTGAGCCTCCCCTCAATGAGCCTTGCATTTCGAGAGGGAAATAAACAGAAAAAGAAAAGTCATTTGTGACTCAGTGGAAAGTGCTGTGATGAGGGTTCACAGGGGGCTGTGGGAACACATGGAAGAGGCACCTCATCTAGTGTCAGGTGGTCAGAAATACTCCCCCATCGAACCACCTTTAAGCTGAAGACTAGAAGGTGACAGGAGTTATCTAGGTGAATAAGGAGGAAGGTGAAAGATTGCTCCAAACAGAGGGAAGAGCATATGCAAAAACTGAGTGCTGAAAGAGTGTTTGAAGAATTGAAAGAAGTTCATATAATTCTAAGAGTAAGAGCTGAGGCATGTAGAAGTAAGCTGGAGCCAAAGCATAATGGTTGTCAGCCATGTGTATCCTGGAGACCAAGGGAGCCAGGAGATGTCTTTAAGTAGAAGAGTAACGATCCTCTTTGGGCTATAAAAAGAGCTGTCTGGCTGGAGGATGAATGGGTGGCGAGGACAGCAGGTGGGAGGCTGCAATAACCCAAGTGATGGTTGGCTGGATGGCTGTGGGATGTGGATGGAGAAGAGAGGCAGGCAAACTTGACTGAGGAAGGAGGAGGAATACAAGATGGTATTCAAGGTTTTTGGAAGCTTGGTGGATCATGGGGTGAGTTGGACCTGATCAACCCAGGCAGAAGAGGAAAGCAGGAGAGGAAAGCTGAGGCCAAGTGCAAGAGGGACACCCAAGTGGAGATGACCAGTGGGCACTTGGATATGCCAGAGCAATGTCATGCAGAGAGTTCTGGGATGTTACTAAGATGTAAGGATCCTCCCGAAAAAGGTGCCAGGGAACAAGAATAGAACCTAGGAGACAGCTGAAGGGGAGAGATTCATGCATTAAAATCAACCAACCATCAGACATCTTCCCCCCCAAAAAAGCACTGATTGGAGGTCTCCTTAGTATGAGTTATTCAGGATCATATCTAAAGATTATATGCAAAATAACTGCTGAAAGGGCTCAAAACATTTACTGCTGTGTTTTAAAAATATTTTTAAAAAACAAAAAAAACGGGAGTTCAGCTACTGCACAGACACTGGAGCCATTTCCCAGCAAGTGTCTATCAAACAAGAGTCTGATCTGACTTAAGAGGGTGTCACATCAAGTGTAAGAATCCAATTCCATTGTCTGTAAGAGCTTTTCTGACAGGTACAAGGCCCTAATCCATTTGAAGTGATTTTCTTTTGATTAACAGGCGGGGAGAAAACACAGGTTGTTGGTTTTTGAGATTCCCTTCCTTAGGTCTTGATACCAACTGTGAATAATTTTTCCAGAGTCAAAAAGCTCCCAACCGTCAAAATAAAAATGGTACTCGGTCATGGAGGAGGCAACTGATAGGTGAATCACCTTGATCATCTTTTAACTGTGAGGAGCCATTAATGTTACTGAATAAGCAAATCTGTTTGCATAACCAGATTTTTATGGGCTACTGGGAATAAAGGTTTTCCTAAGTGGATGATTTGTACAATGATAGCCTTTGGGTCTCTGATGGAACAGCTCTGATGAGGAAATGTTCCTTTAATTATGTGGAAGGCCAATTACCACGTTATAGCCACATTGTTTTGCAGATTGCATATAATTTCGCCATTTCCATAGCTTCAGCACTATAATTCTGGAGAAAACGCAGGCACCAAGAAGACACTTGAGGCACATTATACTGGAGATGAAGATGTTTTAGCGAATTCAATTTAAGCTCCAACATTAAAGTTATTTTGTTGAATAAAACATAATGCAATAATGAGCTTGTGTATGTCAACTCTATAGTGGAGGTAATAATAGCTAGAGAGAGAGTATCCCCTCTCCCCTTTTTCATGCTCATTAGAGTAATAGATAATGCTATGGAGAGAGCCTTTCTCTAATATGTGCTTCATCTCAGGTTAAGTGTGTTTCCTGCAACTGTTCTTCATGAAAAAAAGCGGGTGGGTGGGTAAGGGACTAATTTGGAAGCCATTCACAGAAGCGCTACTGCTTGATGTTTTTTATCTGCTGAGGTTTCTTGTTCCTAATGCCAACCTGGAAAGGACTTTCTGGAGACACTCAGATTAATCACTATCTTTATGTACTTAGCGCTGGAAGGTGGTAGAGAGAACAAATCAGTAAAGATAGAGGAGGAACACGCTGGCGGAAAGGCAAAGCTCCTGCAATGCTGGTCTCAATTCTGCCGCTAATTAATGGGACCAATGATTTCCCCTCTCTAGGACTCAGTTGTTCTTGTCTGTGAAATGGAGGAGCAGGAGGGTCTTCAAGGCCCCCTGAAAGTACAATTCCATGACCTCATCTATCTATAAAATACTTTTCACTCATACTAATAAGGGTCGTGACTATTTTGCCAAGAAGATATAATAATCATCAAGACGAATACACCAAACAACATAACCTGGAACTATGTAAGCAAAAAGTGAGAAAGTTACATGGAAAGACAGAGAAATTCCCAATACGAGTAAGAAACGTTTAGCACACACTCAATGTGCCGGATGCAATACTGTGTCAACCACACCGTTCCTCGCCTGGACATGCAGGAAGACATTTCCCAGCATCCCTTGTGGTTACATTGGAACCAATAGGAATGTAAGAAATCACACGTCACTTCTGGTCCAAGGTAATTAAAAGCAAGTGAGGTTCTCCATGTTTCCTCTCTTTCCCATCCATGTGGCTACAAAGCAAAAAACTCTGAGATGGCTGGATTACAAGATGGAAACCTCCAAGATCTCTGAAACACTGTTGGAAGAGGGCCACCAAGGAGCCCCTGACATGCACTGGACTGTGACATGGGTGATAAATAAATGGTTGTTTTGTGAAACCTCTGTGATTTCAGGGTTTATTTGTCACAGCATCATTGTCTAGCATTACCCTGACTAACATATGAAGTTCTGAGAGACCCAGAAGACATAAAAAGAAGTTAGACTTCAATGACACTGCTAACCTGAGTACATATTGTGAAAATGAATAAAGGAAATTTCATTTAAAATGGAGTTGGGAGGCCTGAATGGGGAGCCCTCACACCCTACCACTCCATATCAATTATGGACCCCAAAAGGAAGAGACATAACTTGCACTGTAAGAAGTGTCTCTACTACCCCAGCAGGAGGAAGATTTTCTCCTTGCCCAGAACAAGCCCAGCCAATGGAAACCATAGCAACTCAGCCAGACCCTGAACTCTGACTTTCCTCCAATGGACTTCCGGTTCGAAACACACACCCAACTGGCTCCTTTTTCTCTACAAAGTAACAGTCCTCTCCTTTGTTTGCTGGACTTGCCTATAGCTTTGTCTATACCGTGGTCTGTCCAAACTGCAATTCTCTTCTATTCCCCAATCACCTCATTTTAGTTGGTAAAAATATTTGGCTGTTTTATTTTTAAAGTCAATAATATTTAAAAATTAAGACTCCTAAAAACATAGATCATCCACATTCCTTTTTAAACATACATAACAAGTTTGTTTTAAAAAAAAATCACATATTAGGCCATTAGAAAAGCTCAGCAAAATCCACTACATAATTGGCATTGTACAGACCTCATTTTCTGGCCATAATGCAGCAAAATTAGAAATTGACAGCAAAAAGATAGCAAAACACAAGCATACACATGGAAAATTTTAAATATACTGCTGAATAATTCATGAGTTCAAGGGGGAAATCACAACAGAAATTACTAAATATTTATAACTGAATAACAACAACATTTTATATGTATGCCTCTTTTCATATGGATTCATTCAGCGACTTGGCTTTTGCTTTCATCCTGTTATTCTCGGAGGCAGCGGTTGCTTATCCCACCCCTACTTTTATCGCAACTTGTAATTGATAAGAACAGGCCTCTTTCTTCTGGAGAGCTAAGCCCAGCTGAATTATGGGGCAACACAACCATGGAAGGTGCAATTATGCGTTATTGGGGGGAGGGGCGGTGAGCGTGCACACACTTGCGATCTTGTACAATGACAGAGATAAACAATCAGTCAGCATGAGGCAGTTCTTACGCTGAGAGGCCAGGCAGAAACTAAAAGCCAATCATGGAGCCATTCTCAATACTCGCATTTTACTTTAACTTTTGGCAGCACGTTGCAATTGAGAGAAAGAAGATAAAGTGATGAGAATGTAAGATAATATACACACACATGTAAAAGAAAACTATGAGACCGGATTCTGTATTTAACTCTCTTTAGCTCTTCAGGCCATTTATCTTATCATATACCAAAAGGCCAAAGTACAAACTTGTTCCTGGGGTAGCGCCCCAGACACACAAGGTCCTTTGTAGGAGCCACCAAGCAAGTTAGCGCAGCGTGGCACGCATGCACTCAGGAGACTGCAGGAAGGAACTTTGGACCATGGTTCTCAATTCCCACTCACTTTTTCCTTTCTTTTCTTTTCTTTTTTTCTCTCTTTTTTTTTTTGTTTGTTTGTTTGGTTGGTTGGTTGGTTTTTTTGGTCTTTTAGGAACCACTTGAATTTCTGGTGGAGTTTCTTTGCAATGATGGTGCCTGGTTCAGAGCTGGGCAGGGCAGAGGGTGGTCAAATCCTCCCCATGCTGCCCAGGGGTGTGGGGGAGGGAATAGAAACAAAAAGTTTAGGGCCGGGGCCAGATGCCCCAGGTGCAACAACCTGGAAAATCATCTTAATCAAGGGAAAAAAAGCCCTCTAAACGCTGACACACTACCCTCTTTTTCTTGATACTACACTGTTTAAAAAGCAAATGAATAAAAATAAGGTGTCCAAATCACTGCTCTCAGGATAACAGAGGGCCTGTCCACTCCGAGATGGGATTGCTGTAATTGGGAGTTCCTTGAGTAGCCCTGCACCCAGACATCACTCAAAAAAATGCATCAGCACCTACTGTGTGCCAGGTATTGCTTCAGGCTGTGAGAACAGAACAGTGAGTAAGAAACAAAAATTATGGGTCACATGTGGCCTACAGTTTAGTTGAGGGAGACAGACAGTAAACAAATTAATATATTAACATGTGCTATTAATAGATCATGTATGGAATGCCTTAATATATAGTTATAGCTAATTAAGATATAATGATATATGTATATATAAGTATATTTTAAGAACTGCATACATTTTTTTATAGTTCGAGTTACTTGGTTGGTTAGTTAGTTTACTCAGGGGAAAGTAAAGCACGAGGGACTGTAGTGTGAGCTGGGTGGCCAGGGAAGGCTTCCGTCCCTGAAGGCCAGGGTCAAGCCCTGCAGCTCTCTTAGGGGAAGAGCAGGAGTGAGTGCCCTAAGACTTGAATTGTTGCAGGATCACCAGGAGCAGGTGACAGAGGACAGAGCAGCTGGTGGTGGGTGACAGTGGCTGAGAGCACAGGGGTGACATATTCTGACTGGTGCCTACAGGGGGAATACAAGCATAAGGACCAGTCGGAAGAGATGAGGAGGGCCTGGAGCAGTGGCTGTGGACGCCAGGGCAGGGCGGAGCCCTCGGAAATCACGGGTGAAAAATCACGGCTCAGAAGGGAGCGGGGGTGTGAATCTATGGAGTGATTTTTGTTTTCTATGTGCTTTCGTATTTCGGTGGCTTCTTTCCCCCATCTTGAAATTGGGCACAATGTCACCTGGCCGGCTTTCCCTGGGATGTTTCGTTAGATTTGGTGGCCGAAAAGGACCCACAGCTAAGAGGATCTACCATGGGTGGCATTGATGGGAGGGTGACTTACTTTCCTGGTTACACTGTCATCAATGCTGCACCCTCCAATTCACTAAAAGAAAATCCATCCTCTGACAAGTCACAAGGGTGGAGAAAACCTCTCCCTCCCCACAGAGCCCATCTCTCCCCAATCCCGTCTCCACTTGGATCCTTTTTTATTACTCTCAGAAAAGCGGTGTGAAAATTGGATAAGGCAAGATATCAAAGTTCTGGTGTTGTTACAGAGAAGGCTCTCACTAGCTGATAATGTTCAGATACGGCAGGTCAAAAAGTACTTTTTTATTGCTTCGGGCTCTCGCTCAGTATCAGAGTTGCAAAGCAGCTGGCTGAGTCAGCTCATTCTCAACCACTCAGCCTTCCCGAACATCATCTCTGCGAATCTGCAGTGCCCTGCTGATTTCTGAGATCATCCTCCCGGTAAAAAGGAACTGTCTCCAGGGGGGCCGGGTGGGATGGGTCACTGTCTCCACAACGGTGATAACGACAGAGGGCAGATGCCAGGGCTCTCCCAGGTGAAGGGTCACTTTTCGAGGAACACAGGCGTTCCGAATGTAACATCTGAGAAGAGTACTCCTCTCGGTTCAGTCGTGCCACAAGAACCTCATTAACAGATGCCACCATGTTTAAAACTTTTAAATCTCTCCTTTGGAATATACGAGTCTGGGTTTTAGTTCTAAATAACCGAGGTACTGGGGTGGCGGGAAGGAGCATATGAGGGTGTGTGGATGAAACAGGATCGGCCATGATTTGGTAATTGTTATTGTTGAATTGTGTGATGGGTACACAGTGTGCATTCAACAATTCTCTCTCTGTTTTTATTTTTATTTTTCAATTACAATTGGCGCTCAATATTATTTTATATTAGTTTCAAGTGAATAGCATAGTGGTTAGACATTTATATAATTTACGAAGTGATCCCCCCGATTAGTCTAGTACCCACCTGGCACTATACATAGTTATTACAATATTATTTGCTATATTCCCATCTACTTTTCACATATGTGAAATTTTCTGCAATCAATTTTTAACCACCCTTAGAGCAATTTGGAA
>NW_017731665.1:1390299-1395746 GCF_001890085.2 Hipposideros armiger | reverse complement strand
CCCCACTTCCTAATATTGGGGGTTAGGATTTCAACAGATGAATTGGGCAGAGGGGGACACAGCATTCAGTCCACAGCAACCCCTTTTGTACCTTTTGAAGTTTGTGCCATTGGACTGTATTGGCGAGTGGAAACAATAACGTTTCAGTTAAAATCAACTTCCCTCCATCACCATGACACGTGGATTTTCAAAGTTCAGGTTATTTATATTGCATACACTCAAGAAGTATAGAAACAGGGATCACTACGCAGTGGCTGGGGCTTGTGAAAGCCCTGGGGTACCTAGGAAGGAGCGACAAAAACAGGAGGAAACTCTCACCAGGTTTCACTGGCTCTCACCACCTGAAAGGGGGTCAGCCAGTGGCCCCTTTCAAGACAGACTCAGAGAGAGAATTTCTCCCAAATAAGACATAAGCCTATATTACAGACCTTCTGCAGTCTCCTCCGGAATCTGCCTCCTCCCCAACACACCCCAAAATGGCAGGAGGAACAAGCACCAATGCCACCTGGGGCGTGTCCTGCAGCCTGGTCTGTCCTTCAGTGCTCCGAGCTAGACTCTTCAACACTCCTGGCTGTTAACTAAAAAACCCTCAATGCTTCTGATTTTATGTGTCAGTGAGGGTAATAGTGGACTATAATAGCCCCAGGCAAAAAACAGCTTCCAGACCTAAAGTGATTAGCTTTATGGAAGCCCTTATGCAAATTTATGGCCATTTCAAAGCTATTCAGCTTTGAGGAGACCTAGCAGGGAGTGGGGAGTAGAAATGAAAAGTTTTTGATTATCCAAGTTCACTCAAATTCTAATTTGAATATTAAAACGTGTTATGATTACACTATGGCCCCTGCACCATCAGATCTTTTCTTTTTTCCTATGTGAGGACGTGCTATGCTTTTATTTTTTTTTAAGTGTTTTTAATTCATTTTTATTAAATATGTTGTGGTGACAATAGTTAGTAAAATTATATAGGTTTCAAATGTACATTTTTATAACATATCATCTATATATCACATTGTGTGTTCACCACCCAGAGTCATTTCTCCTTACATCACCATGTATTTGTCCTTTTTTTTTTTTAAGATTTTATTGGGGAATTGGGGAAGGGGAACAGCCAAGTTGTTGTGCTTCAATCTTAGTTGTGGAGGGCGNAAAAAAAAAAAAGGAATGATACTGATATATTTATAAATGCAGTGACATGATGTTTAGGATTTTCTTCAAAGCAATGTGGAAGGGGGAAGCAGATGGGAGGGGGTGTCTACATGAAATAAGTTTGGATAGGAACTGGTCATTACTGAAGTTAGATGAGTGGAGACTCATTTTACTATTCTCTCTACTTTTGTATATATTTGAAAATTTCTATCATAAAGAGTTTTGTTAAAATGAGGCGGTCTTTACGTACTGTCTTGGGAAGAGGTCCATGATATATTCTAAAGTGAAAGAAACAGCTAGTTGCAGAATAATATATACAATGTAATCCCACTGATGTGTGTGTATATATTCCATATGACTATAAGTATGGAGAATAAGCTATAATTGTTATTGTAGATAATAACTATAAGCTCTACAATGATTAATTATAAAATCTATAAATCCTATAATAATCTATACAACAGGCCCAATAACGGTTACAAAGTTTGGCCCGTTGTTACTCTCGCTCATATCACCGTTTCTCTTCCGTAACAGCACTTCCTGGGTTTGTGATTACACTATTCACTGGCCTGTATGCATTAACTACTCGATAGATATACACCAGGTGGGTGTCTGACTTCCCTTCCTCATACCTGCGGAGCCTGAGAACTTGCTGAATTCACCAAATGAACAAGTGAGAGCTAAGGAGGCTCTGGACCTTATTACTATTCTGGAGCAGTTTATTATTTATTCTTTTAAAATAGAATTTCAACTTTTGGCAGAATAGCCTGTGGGCTCAAGTGCAAAATTATAACATGAAGGCAGACCTTGGGAACAACCCGGGCAGCGCAAACAAGATCATAGACTTCAAATCGATCAACACAAAAACCCTGGAAGGCTTTCCCACCAGGAAAAGTCCGTTTTAAAAGAAGTATTTCGCTGGGACCCAGAGGTCGGCTCACGGTGTGGGGGGCGGGAGGTACTGCTTAGGCCAGAGGCGGTGGGAAGAGGGGGAACTCCACCAGGAAGGATCTGTCTTGGCTGGGGTTCGCTCTGCCAAGTTCAGCTCAAGTTGTTGTCAAAAGGCTAATGTAAGCCAGGCCTGAGGTGGGCACGATGGCTCACCGTGGGGTACGGCAGCCACATCTGAAGTCAGGCTCTTGCCTTCTCCACTCATACTGACAATTTAAAGAATTACACAATGAATGCCCTCTCAGCTGGGGGTGGGGGCAGAAGAAGAAGGAAAGTCTGCCCAACCCCAACACATGCAATGCCATCTACCACCCACCATTTACCCATAAACTCCACAATATAAGATACAGGCTGAGGGCGTGGGCATGCGTGCCAAGAGGCCTGGATTCCAGTCCTGACTCAGAAACTAAGCTTGGTCAAATGGCTTCAATTCTCTTCACCTCAGTTTCCTCATGTCTGAAATGGGGCTGATAATGGTTCCTCCTTGATGGACAAAGCTGATATGAAGACTAAATGAGATGATATTCTTCAGGCAGATAAAGCACATGGTGTCCAAGAAGCAGGCCCCCTTTGATAGGGATTTGGGCACAAGTAGTGGAATTGGGAGGTGATGCTAAGAAGCACTGTCAGGGGAGCAGAGATGTGAGACGGTGACAGGAAGAGGCCAATCCTGGAGGTGTGATGAGCAGGTCCCTGCTATGGGCAACGGGGGCTCAGCTGTACTGGGAAACTCAGAGAGACTACATAGAGAAGGTCTCAGAAGCTTCTCTCCTGAAGGGGACAGAAGCTGGGGGTTTACCCACCGACGCCTGCCTATGGCTGGCCGGGGACGATTCGCAGTACGTCTGGTCTACCCCATGCACTGGCTGAGCATGCACGTGGTCACAGATGCAGGAAGGACCTCTATGCACAAAGGCATGTGAGCCCAGAAGTGGGGGCCCAGCAATCTGGTACAGCTGCACACCCCAGTGGGTAAGAGAGCCGACCTGGAAGCCAGGCCGCCTGGGGTTGAGTCCTGACTCCACCACTGACCAGCTGTAGGGCTTTGGGGATGTGGGGGAGGCACAGGTCCCCAGACATTAACCATAAAAGAACGTGAGGAAATGAAGATGGAAAACAAACATAACAATCCTGGGCCACAATGAGCATTTTAAAAGTCAACCCGGTGATCCCTGAGAAACAGGAGTGCTTTGTAATATAAAGTACAAGTGTACTGTGTAAGCAAGACAGCTACCCACAGACAGGCGGAAGGGCCCAGCTGACATGCAGAAAGAACCCTGCGAGTCTCATGGACAGCAGTGGTCCTCCGGAGGCCCGCGCAGCAGGGTCACCAGGGAGAGTGGATAAGATGCAGACTCCTGGGCTCTGGCGCCAGAGATTCTAACACAGCAGGTCCCTGGCAGGGCCCAGGAACCTGCATTTTGGCAAGCTCTCCAGATGGTTTGATGCAGGTGGGCGAAGGACGACATTTTGAGAGCCGAAGGCCTTGGTTTTTGAGCTCTCCTGGCAACCACAGATGGGTAACAGCCCCTTCAGGGAGAGGTCACTATTCAGCATGTAAAACAAGTGCTCACAAGTTGAACGCTCACACAACACACGGACACACACACACCAACACCGACACCAACAAAGAGGGCTTGGAACACCACCTATGTTTACTCCACAAAAGCAAATGCCTCCAGAAATTATCACAGAGTAATCCATAAGCTATACGACCACCACAAGAGCCACCACCTCCCNTTAGGAGCACGTGCTCTCACCAGCTGAGCCATCCTGCCACCTGTTGGCAGCTCAGTGGCAGCTCAGCTCAGGCGCAGTTCACTGGCCCATGTGGGAATCGAACCAGCGGCCCTGTTGTTCAGAGCTTGTGCTCTTAACCAGCTGAGCCACTCGGCCGGCCCTGTATTTGTCTTTTTAAGCTTTACTTATATCATGTTCAGAATCAGGGCTGTGGAGAATTGAAAACTGATGACACCAGGAACAAAAGTTGGTCCTGGTGTCATCACTCTCTGGGGGGTGTCCCTTCTCTCACCTTTGTACCTGAACCACAGCACGGGTCTGATCTTACCACTTATCTCTTGGACAACCGGAATGGGGCAGCTGTAGACACACCCACGCTGAGAGACTCTGAACTAGGGTCCAGATTGAGGTCTCTGACAACTCGGAAAGGGGCAGGAAAACACTGACTGAGCACGGCAACCAGCCAGACACACTGCAAAATAGTTCACTTGTATTAACTCATTTTCTCTTCTCAGCAACCCTATGAGATGAGCACTGTTATGACCAACCACATTTGCCAAATGGGGAAACTGAGGCATGGCTGATGAGGGGGCAGGGCAAAGATGCCATGCCATTGATTCAACCACACTGCCACACCATCTCCTGGATCAATGTTTGTTTTTCCTCTACAGCAAATAAAACTGGGAATTTGGGATTTCTGAGGTATGGCATGGACATATCCTACTTGGAATGGACAGGGTCTGGGGGCAGGATGGGATCGGGCTTGGGCCCTGGAAGTAGACAGCCTGCGTTCAACCTCGGCCTTGACAATGCTCCTGTGTCATCGCCCATGAGAGTCTTTTATTACTGTTTTTATTATCATTACTAAGATATGATTCACATACCGTAATATTCCCCCTCTCTTACAGTGTACAGCTCAGTGGTTCTTAGTTCACCCACAGAGTTATGCAACCATTACCATTCACCAGTTGAGGGACATTCGGGGATGTATCCACTTTTTGGCTTTTATGAGTAACATTGCTATGAGCATTTGTGTACAAGTTTCTGTGTGGATCCCCAGCTTCAAGGCATAACTCAGAGCTGCACAAGACTGTCAGCACGCTCTCTCTTTTCCCAAATGAATGACTCTCCCGAGAAGAATTTTGTGGGTGACTGTAAACCCTGCTTGGTGAGTCCTGGACCCCACACCCAGCAGAGGGCTTGGCTGTGATGGTCATAAACTGGCTGATTATGCCTGATTATGCCTTTCTTAAGAACCCTCAGCATCCCCCGTTGTGCAAAGCTGAAAATGCACGCATGAATGGCTCTCCACAATCTGGCCTCAGCCGATTTCCTCCAATGACCACTAATTGTTGGAAAGGTTCCAGTTACTCCGGAGAAACTCCTTTGAACTTGGATATGGTTGCTCCTCTTGCTGGCTACGTGACCTTGAAAAATCACGTTACCTCTCCAATCCTAAGGACCATCGTCTTTAGAGTGGGGAAATAATGGCTCCCTTGCAGGGTTGCTGTGGTTAGTAAATGGGAACATAATAGAAGAGCAGGTTCCTGGCATGGCTCCTGGCATACACTGGACCAGGGGTCGCCTCTTTTTTTTTTTTTTTTTTTTTT
>NW_017731665.1:1384064-1390277 GCF_001890085.2 Hipposideros armiger | reverse complement strand
TCTACACCATTTTTTTTTTTTTTTTGCAAAGGAACAGATAGTAAATATCTTACATTTTGTGGGCCATCCAGCCTCTGTCACAATTACTCATGGCTGTGGTTGTAGTGCAAAGGCAACCATACACCATGTGTAAAGGAATGTGCATGGCTGTGTTCCAATAAAACTTTATTTACAAAAGCAGGTGGGGGGCCAGTTTGGGCCTGAGGGCTGTAGTTTGCAGTCCCTGCACTAGTTGATAAGTATCTCTCAGGTTCACCTACAACGTCTTATTCCTGAACCACATCTGACTCCACACGATTCCCTGCATACAGCCCTGCACCCTCACTCCATGCCTCCACTCAAGCTAGTCCTCAATCCCAGAATGCCCAGCACGAATAGCCCCTTCTTTTGTGGAGACTCACCTGGCTCCCCACGCTCTACAGGCTCCCAAAGTCTGATGCACACATGTCCACACCACCTCATGGTGAGTGGTTTACAATGCTCCTTCCAAACTGGACAGGGAACCCCTAAAGTCCTTATATTCTCAGGGCCTCACACAACACACAGCATATCGCAGGTGATCAGGAAAAGTTTATGGAAAAAATCCACAATAATCTGCACATATAACATGACAAAGGAATCTCACAGAGGATGTTGTGGGAAAGAAACCAGACACAGAAGAATTCCTACCCGACAATTTCAGTTCAACGAAGTTCAAGAATAGGCAAAATGATAAGAAAAGATGAACAACATGGATGGGTCTTGAGATTATAATGTTAAGCGAATTAAGTCAGACAGGAAAAGTAGAAAACCATATGATTTCACTGATATGTGGTATATAAAACTGAAAACAACAAAAGAACAAGAAAAACAAATGAAATAAAACTCATAGACACAGACAATAGTTTAGTGGTTAGCAGAGGGTAAGGGGGAGGGGGTGGTGGATGAGGGTAAAAAGGATCAAATATATGGTGATGGAAGGAGAACTGACTCTGGGTGGTAAATACACAACGTGATATACAGATGATGTATTACAGAATTGCACACCTGAAATCTATGTAACTTTGCTAACAATTGTCACCCCAATAAACTTTAATAAAAAAAAATAGGCAAAATGTATCAGTGATGATAGAAATCAGAATAGATGATTGCCTGGGGTGAAGGAGGAAGTCCTAATTGGGAAGGGACCCAAGGGAAACTTCTGGGTGCTAAAAGGGTTCAGTAGCTGCATCTCAGTGGGGGTTCCATGGCAGATGTAGCTTGCTAGGCTGCCGTAACAAAGCACCAGAAAGCGGGTGGCTTAAGGCAACAGAAATTTGTTGTCTCACAGTTCTGGAGGCCAGAAGTCCACGGTAAAGGTGTCAGCAGGGCCACGCTTTCTCTCTGATGGCTCCAGGGGAGAAACCTTCCACGCCTCTCCCAGTTTCCCATGGTTGCCGAAAATCCTTGACTTCCTTGGCTTGTAGCGGCAACGTTTCAATCTGTGACTTCCTTTTCACATGGCTTTCTCCCTGTGTGTATGTCTGTGTCCAAATTTCCCTGTTCTTCCAAGGACAGCAGTCATTTTGGACTAAGGGCCCACTCCAATCCAGTACGACCTCATCTTAACAAATGACATCTGAAAACAACCCTGTTTCCAAATCAAGTCACATTCTGAGGTCCTGAGGGTTAGGACTGCAACTTATCTTTTGTAGGGGACACAATCAATCCACAATAACAGATCTAAACATGTGTAAAAAAAATCATCAAATTGTACATTTAAGATGAGTGCACTTTATTGTGTAAGTATTACGTCTCAATAAAACAAAATGGAAGGAAAAACTAAGCAAGAACCAACAAGTGTCACATCTCTGTCAGCATCTGAGAAACAGGGCCAGTAATAACACTCCACACTTATGGAGAAGGTAGAATGTTTTTAAAAAAGTGTTGTTCCCGGGCCGGCCGAGTGGCTCAGTTGGTTAAGAGCTCACTCAAGAGTGTGAGCTCTGAGCAACAGCGGTTTGAGTCCTGGCCTGAGCTGAGCAGCCGCTGAGCTGCCAACAGGTGGTAGGATGGCTCAGAAAAAAATATATATATATTGTTCCCCTCACGTCAGGCATTAGACCTGCTCTCCTCTCACTCCCCGTTTTCCAGGGCACCTGGGATCTGCCTCTTCCAGCGGTTAAGAAGAGACCGATGGTGAAGCAGCCGTCGCTTTCTGAGTGAAACTGCCTTGAAAATTAGCAGGACCAGCCAGCTGCTCGCTTTCCACCCTCACGTGCCACCCTTGGCAGTGGGGAAGGAATTTTTAAAGACCAATTACACATTCTTTTTTATTGGTGCCATGTTTGTAGTGTTCACTGTCCCCAGCTGGTGCCACAGTAGGTGATATAAAAAGATGTATGAATAATGTATACACCAGCTCCAGAGTCATCAGCGAACCTCACTGCCAAAACAGGGAAGGCATAGTGGGCTGAGATAATGGATTTGAGGGGGAAGTGGGAGAAATGCATGTTCCTGCTCAGTTTTCCCTGAAAACTGTAGGCTACCATGGGCTTGAAGATGAACAAGGGGAATCTTCATCCAGCCCTAGAAAAAGTTCCCAATAAGAGCGTATGAGGTATTCAAACACAGCAATCCCATATCCAGAAATCTAACCTACCAAAGTACAGTCACGGAGGTACAAAGATTTATGGACAAGGGTATTAATTTCAGCACTGTCATAATTGTGGGGAGAAAAAAAACTAAAGCTATTGAATTAACAGGGTTTCTCCAGGAAATCCCCCTCTTGGGACAGAGCCCTCCAGACAAAAGCTGCCTGAGATCGTCCCTGACAGGAGTTGTCACAAGTAGGTGTTGAGTGATTAACAAGAAGATACGACTTATTGCAGTGGGGGAGATTGAATGTAGTGAAATAAAAGAGCATAATGGATTAGTTGGTGATTTGTTTGAAAGAGTTGGAGGGTTGTTTGCCCGTGAGTAGAGGCCCTCCTAGCTCTTTCTTGCTTGCTTGCTTCTGTCGATAGAGACTGAGTAAAAGAGAGGCTTGCTTTCCCAGCCTCCCTTGCAGCTAGAGGCGGCCACGTGACCCAGTCTTGACCAATGAGACCTAAAAGGAGATCTCCTGGGAAAGGTATCACCTCCTTCATAGGAAAACCAATCTATCTCTCTCATTCTCTCTCTCCAATGAGTGTCCTTATAAGAGACGGAAAAGAGGGTACAGATATGCAGGGAAGATGGCATGATGGCATGTGACAACAGAGGCAGAGGCTGGGGTGACACTGCACAAGCCAAGGAACGCCAGGAGCCATAAGAAGCTGGAAAAGGCAAGGAAGGATTCTCTCCTAGAGCCTTTCAAGGGAGTCTGGCCCGACTGACACCTTCATTTGAGGCTTCTGGCCTGCAGAACTGGGAGAGAATAAACTTCTATTGTTCTAAGCCACCAAGTTATGATTTGTTATGGCAGCCCCAGGAAACGATGATACTCGCTCAAGTCTGTGCTGTGGCCCTAACACTTGCTGGGGCCCCCTGGTGACACTGCTGTGCCTCCCTGACCGAATGGCCTGACTCGCACCCTTCTTGGGGCCTGTCAGGCTATGGGGATGACCACCCCGCCCCCACCCCATGACCACCAAATCTCATCCCTTCCTGCCTGGTTCAGAGACCCAGCCCTTCCTCACCACTGGATCTGGAAGTGCCAGGAGGCAGCAACAAAGCATACTTTTGTTTTATTCAAGTCTAGAGAGTCTGCAGCCTCAGTTTAAGGGCCCTTCAAAGGAAAAAAAAAAAAGCCCTCCATTTAATTCCACATTTACCATTAGAAAATGTGTTTTTACCTATTTTAAACACACCTAAAATGCCCATTAATAGGAGACAGGCTAAATAAATTATGGCATATTTATCAGTGGAGTATTACACAGCAGTTAAAAAGGAATGGGGAAGGCAGCCGGGTGGCTCAGTTGGTTAGAGCTCAAGCTCTGAGCAACAGGGCTGCTGGTTCAATTCCCACATGGGCCAGTGAGCTGCACCCTCCACAACTAGATTGAAGACAACGACTTGAGCTAAGCTGCTGCTGAGCTGCCAGTGGGCGGCCAGATGGCTCAGTTGGTTAGAGCGCGTGCTCTTAACAAGGTTGCCAGTTCGAGTCCCTCATGGGATGGTGGGCTGTTCCCCCTCCCGCAACTAGATTGAAAACAGCGACTGGACTTGAAGCT
Source organism: Hipposideros armiger (assembly GCF_001890085.2). Taxonomy (NCBI): domain Eukaryota; kingdom Metazoa; phylum Chordata; class Mammalia; order Chiroptera; family Hipposideridae; genus Hipposideros; species Hipposideros armiger. Next base: position 1,386,105 of record NW_017731665.1, on the reverse strand, counting down.
GAGCTGCGCCCTCCACAACTAAGACGGAAGGACAACAACTTGACTTGGAGCTGATGGGTCCTGGGAAAAAACACATTTCCCCAATAAAGTTAAAAAGGGGAAAAAAAAAAGACAAACTTTAAAAAAAAAAAAAGGAATGATACTGATATATTTATAAATGCAGTGACATGATGTTTAGGATTTTCTTCAAAGCAATGTGGAAGGGGGAAGCAGATGGGAGGGGGTGTCTACATGAAATAAGTTTGGATAGGAACTGATCATTACTGAAGTTAGATGAGTGGAGACTCATTTTACTATTCTCTCTACTTTTGTATATATTTGAAAATTTCTATCATAAAGAGTTTTGTTAAAATGAGGCGGTCTTTACGTACTGTCTTGGGAAGAGGTCCATGATATATTCTAAAGTGAAAGAAACAGCTAGTTGAAGAATAATATATACAATGTAATCCCACTGATGTGTGTGTATATATTTCATATGACTATAAGTATGGAGAATAAGCTATAATTGTTATTGTAGATAATAACTATAAGCTCTACAATGATTAATTATAAAATCTATAAATCCTATAATAATCTATACAACAGGCCCAATAACGGTTACAAAGTTTGGCCCGTTGTTACTCTCGCTCATATCACCGTTTCTCTTCCGTAACAGCACTTCCTGGGTTTGTGATTACACTATTCACTGGCCTGTATGCATTAACTACTCGATAGATATACACCAGGTGGGTGTCTGACTTCCCTTCCTCATACCTGCGGAGCCTGAGAACTTGCTGAATTCACCAAATGAACAAGTGAGAGCTAAGGAGGCTCTGGACCTTATTACTATTCTGGAGCAGTTTATTATTTATTCTTTTAAAATAGAATTTCAACTTTTGGCAGAATAGCCTGTGGGCTCAAGTGCAAAATTATAACATGAAGGCAGACCTTGGGAACAACCCGGGCAGCGCAAACAAGATCATAGACTTCAAATCGATCAACACAAAAACCCTGGAAGGCTTTCCCACCAGGAAAAGTCCGTTTTAAAAGAAGTATTTCGCTGGGACCCAGAGGTCGGCTCACGGTGTGGGGGGCGGGAGGTACTGCTTAGGCCAGAGGCGGTGGGAAGATGGGGAACTCCACCAGGAAGGATCTGTCTTGGCTGGGGTTCGCTCTGCCAAGTTCAGCTCAAGTTGTTGTCAAAAGGCTAATGTAAGCCAGGCCTGAGGTGGGCACGATGGCTCACCGTGGGGTACGGCAGCCACATCTGCAGTCAGGCTCTTGCCTTCTCCACTCATACTGACAATTTAAAGAGTTACACAATGAATGCCCTCTCAGCTGGGGGTGGGGGCAGAAGAAGAAGGAAAGTCTGCCCAACCCCAACACATGCCATGCCATCTACCACCCACCACTTACCCATAAACTCCACAATATAAGATACAGGCTGAGGGCGTGGGCATGCGTGCCAAGAGGCCTGGATTCCAGTCCTGACTCAGAAACTAAGCTTGGTCAAATGGCTTCAATTCTCTTCACCTCAGTTTCCTCATCTCTGAAATGGGGCTGATAATGGTTCCTCCTTGATGGACAAAGCTGATATGAAGACTAAATGAGATGATATTCTTCAGGCAGATAAAGCACATGGTGTCCAAGAAGCAGGCCCCCTTTGATAGGGATTTGGGCACAAGTAGTGGAATTGGGAGGTGATGCTAAGAAGCACTGTCAGGGGAGCAGAGATGTGAGACGGTGACAGGAAGAGGCCAATCCTGGAGGTGTGATGAGCAGGTCCCTGCTATGGGCAACGGGGGCTCAGCTGTACTGGGAAACTCAGAGAGACTACATAGAGAAGGTCTCAGAAGCTTCTCTCCTGAAGGGGACAGAAGCTGGGGGTTTACCCACCGACGCCTGCCTATGGCTGGCCGGGGACGATTCGCAGTACGTCTGGTCTACCCCATGCACTGGCTGAGCATGCACGTGGTCACAGATGCAGGAAGGACCTCTATGCACAAAGGCATGTGAGCCCAGAAGTGGGGGCCCAGCAATCTGGTACAGCTGCACACCCCAG
>NW_017731665.1:1378564-1383169 GCF_001890085.2 Hipposideros armiger | reverse complement strand
CCACCCCCGCCCCTGACCAAAAAAAAAGAAGAAAAAAAAACCTCTTGAGAACAAGCCAAGGTTAATGAGCTGGTGGTTATCTGCTGAGTAAGTGCTGGCCACGCAAGTTAAACTGCCTGAAGGCGAATTCAATTTACGGGTCCAATTTTTCCGGGAGCACAAAAAAAATGTTTGCACGAGAAGACAGACCAGACGCTACAGGCCTGGGTGAGAAGGGGAACCAGCAGGGATCCCGAGGCTGAACTTGGAATTTGGTCCAGAGAGGCCAGCTGGCTCTCCAAAGGCCTTTGTTTCCTCTCTATCAGACTCTCCCTTTTCCGGATCCATCACTGAGCCAAAGGCAGCAAGAGGACCCTCTCCAAACCTTTCTGTCTCCTTGAGCAATGCTCCCTAATCCCTGCTTCTAAAGATGAAGGTGCTGCTTAGCTCCCCCACCCACCCTCTGATGGGGGCAGACAGGCTGGGTTCAACGAGTGTCAGAGCTGGGGGATTTCTCCTCTGATGTGCACAGTGGTAGCACAGATCCTTGAAAACTTTTCTGCTCAAAGTGAAGTTTTCAAGCCAGCAGCCTCGGCAGTGGCACCAACTCAGGAGCTCACCAGAAATGCAGAACCTCAGGCCCCACCGCAGACCCGCTGAATCAGAGTCTGCATTTCAATAAGGTTCCCAAGGCGAGTTGTACACACACAAGGTCCCCCACTGAGGTCCCCACTGTCCTCCAAATAGAACCTGATGCACTCACCATGTGCGGGGACACCTGCCTTAGAAGTTTAGGCGTGGCTGGGGTTACAGACCGTCTCTGTGACGGTCATTCTAGGTCTATCTGGAGACGCACCCCAACCTTTTCTCCAGCATTTACTTCTTTCAATGTTCATGGGACATTGGTCATTTTCATACTGTTCCCAAACAAACATAAGTGTGTGTGGCAATTTATGTCAATGATGTCACTTACTTCTAAACTCTCATGAGGTCTCTAATGGTTAGACCACAGCCCAGATCAGGGCTGCAGGTTTGTCTGGTTTTGCCTGCAGTATTTTTACATTTTGGTTAATTAATTGCCAATATTGTAAAATGAGGGTTTTCCAGACCTTTTTTTAAATCTGATTTCTACTAAAAAATCAGAACACAGGACCCAGCAGCTGAAGCTGAGGGGTGGCTTTCCCGCTGGGTGAGGCCTCTGTTCACCCCGTCCCCATCCAGCCCCTGTAGACAATGGAGTCGCAACCCCAGTTATCACCATGTTTCTGGCATTTACTCAGCTTTCTGTAACTGTGGGAGCAGGAACCTCTTTCCCACGCATTCCACCCCCTCTGTGTCAGTGTCCTAACAAATTACCACAAGCCAGTTGATTTAAGGCAACAGAAATGTCTCCCCTCATAGGCCTGAAGGCAGAAGTCCAAAATCTAGGTGTCAGCAGGGCTGGGCTCCCTCTAAAGGCTCTCGGGGAAGATCCTTCCTCTCCCCTTCCAGCTTCCGGGGGCTCCCGGCAATGCTTGGCGTTTCCTAGCATGTGGCTGCATCACTCCAATCTCTGTCTCCATCACACATGGCCCTGTGTTTCCTCAGCGTCTCTGGATCTACATCTACATGTCTTCAACTTATGAAGACAACACTCATTGGATTAGCCCTCCCCACTCTCAAATCTAGTATGACTTCATCTTAACTTAATTGCATCTGCAAAGACCCCATTTCCAAATAGGGTCACATTTACAGGTATGGGGGCTTTGGGACTGAAACATATCTTAAAGGGGACACAATTTAACCCACTACACCACTAGCTACGTTCACCGCCAGCCTCCTTTCTTACCCTTCTCCCTGTCCTTCCCAGCTGTTCACACCACAACCCTCGGAAGCTCCACTCTGGCCCCAAATGCCTTCACAGGGGAGCTTTTTAGGATACTTCTTCCAGGCCCCGTCTCCTTCCTTCACACCCTCCAGTCTCACCCCAGCCATCACTTCCGCTGGGAAGCCTTTCTCCTGACCCAACCCCCCATTCAAGAGCCCTTCCCAAGTTATATCCGGTACCTTGAAGTTGCCTTTTTTTTTTTTTAAGCTGAGCCATCCTGCTACCTGTTGGCAGCTCAGCGGCTGCTCAGCTCAGGCCAGGAATCGAACCGCTGCTGCTCAGAGCTCAAACTCTTGAGCGAGCTCTTAACCAACTGAGCCACTCAGCTGGCCCGAAGTTGCCTTTTAAAGCATCTCACCTACCACTGTATGGAAACTCCAAGAGGAAAACAACTTGTGTCCATTTGTCTCCATTTTAAGTCTAGTACCTGCACTGTGCGGCTATGTAGTTAGCACTTTAATATGTGTTAAATGAATGAATGAATGAGCAACAGAAAGAGTGGGAGGGAGAAAGAAGGGAAGAAGGGGAGGAAACCATAGCATATATCACACCCCAGATGTACTACGATATAGGCTGTGGCCAGAGAGACTTTAAACAAAATGCTTTAGACTGTCAAGAACTGGTCAGCACGTTTTATTTCCTCTCTTAATCAATACCGCCCAATCTCAGCACTGGCTCCTGTCTCATTAACATTTATCAACAGCCCTCGATGATATGTGGTCTTCTGCAATTGTTTACCAACTCTGAATTGTAGTTCGTCTCCCGGGCAGCCCGTTTAGCTTCGGGCGAGGATAGAGGCTGCTTCTAATCTGTATCTCATTGAGCAACACCGGATTTATCAAGGTCCTGCCAAACCCAGGCTGGCTGGGGCTCTCTGCCCCCCTCCCTGGAATTCTATCAGTTCTAAGAATCCTGCACAATCCCAGCGGACGCCCCATCTTACTCTATCATGCCACCTTTTTTGTCGACAAAGGAGGGTCCTTCTCCATCCTATCTGACAGTGATATACAAGCAGGCAATTTCCGTCCATCCTGTAGGGCAGATGTTGACAAGTACTGAGTGCAATTTCAAAGTGCAGAATGGAGCTGCATTCAGAGGGAGGGAACATGCCTCCCGGGCTGGCTTAACACCTCCCTGGGTATTTCCTCCCCTGCAGTCCCAATAGGGGAGTGGTGGGCATCTGTCACAGGCCCTCTAAAAAAGGTCTCAGAAGGACCCCATCGGCTCACTCCCTGCGAATGGCCTCGTTATGCAAAAGGCTCTGCTGAAAGGAACCTAGAGTCCTCAGGGTTAGCAGTTTTTTGTTTCTGGCTGACCTTGACTTTCATCTTGCTTGTTATCAAGTGTACCCCATGGCCCTGTGAGCAAGAAGTGACTGTTCCCCCACACACACACAGGTGGTTGGTAGCTGGTTCCCGGCACATCACCAGCGTCTCTGCACCTCCTTCTGCAGGACTGAGACAGCATTCGTTTTGCTTCAAAGAGCCTCTGACATCTGGCAGATTCCGAAACAACATCGCCACTTAAAATTCATCTTCTTGCTGGGTTTTATTTCATTTCAGGTTTGTTTTCCTGCAGCTGTGGTTTGTGAAGCCACTGGGAAGAACCATCTTGAATATTTCTTTGTCCCCATGATCCCGCCTATTGCTCACCTGCACCTCTGATCATGGCACCTGGTGGTTCCAGCTCAGACCTGGTGGATCTCAGGGGGGAGAGGGGAAGGGTTAGGGGAGGTGCTGCCTCTGCCTCGGGAGGAAGAGAGGAAATACAGAATGGACAAAGGTTTTCACACTTACCTCGGCCTCCACATTCCTAGCCCAACATCAGGCTCTCTCAACCTCTGGTCTGCGCTCATCTGTGATAGCCCCACCACCGCCACCATCAGCTCTTCTTGGAGGAAAGAAGTTGTCTTAGAATTCTAAGATGGCCCCAAGACCCCCTGGTATCCACACCTGTATACTCTCCTCTCCTTGAGGGCGAGCAGACCCTGCGATTAGGTTACATGGCAAAGGGGAAGGGGTTTTCAGATGTAATTAAGGCCCCTAATCAGCTGATGTGGAGTTAATCCTGGGTGGGCCTGGCTTAATCGGGGGAGCCCTTTAAAGGCGGTCACATTTCAGGGAGAGTCACCCCTTGGCCTCCGAGGAGAAGCAGGCAGACATGCTGTGGCCTGCCTGTGGAGAAGGGCAGCCTGTCGGAGCTGAGGGCCTCAGCTCAACAACCGCAAGAAACTGAATTTGGCCAATAAACCGAATAAGCTTGGATAATGACCCGAGCTTCAGAGGAGACACCCCCAACCAAAACCTTGATTTCAGCCTTATGAAATCCAGTTACGGTAAGCCCCGTCTAGACTCCTGACTCGTGGAAACTGTGAGATAATAAATGGTAGTGTTTTAAGCCACTAAATTTGTGGTTATTTGTTACATGACAATAGACAATATAGAAGTAAACTAACACTTTTGACCACCAATGGAAGTTACTGCCATTTCCTCTTACCTAATCATCTTTAGTTCAGTCCTGAAAAAAATGGATGCTATTAACTCCATTTGTTACAGATGTGGCTGAGGCCCAAGGAGGTGATGCAATTCATCAAAGGCCGCCTTGCAATCTGGTGCTCAAGCTAGAACTCCGCCCCAAGTTCATACAACTGAAGTCCACATTTTGGGAATACCCGCTAAATTATATCCCTTTCCCCCAGCCTTGCTCTTCATAAACCTGCTCCTTCAATGATAGATCCCAATCAAGTGTTAAAAGTTTTT
>NW_017731665.1:1353772-1377529 GCF_001890085.2 Hipposideros armiger | reverse complement strand
TGATGATGATGATGATGATGATGATGATGCTATCATTATCGATGAAGAAACTGAAGCATGAACAAATCAAGAAACTTGCCAAAGATCACAGTCAAAAAGCAGTAGAAACAGCACTTGAACCCAAGCAAACTAACATTGGAGCCCTGCTTGTAACTTTTAACCATCACACCACCAGTCTTCTAACAAAAGTCATAAGTCTGACATTCTGAAACAAAAGGGTGCCTCATAATAGCTTAGAAAGACACATATCTTCTGCAGGTTAATGAATTACAATTTGCTTCAGAGGAATCACAAATAAGTACCTATATTAAATCAGGTCATCTGTGTAAGTGCTGGGAGTAGTCGACGAGGCTGTTCACACATATTTCTGCTCACCTTCCCGGCACATGGAAGGTGGGCATGACCACATGATCTATTTTGTCCAATGAAACATAAGCAGATGCAACATGTGTCACTTCCAAGTGGAGGAGTTAGAGACTGACGCACCACATTCCATTCCCCCTGCTGTGTTGATCAAGGAGACGTACACAGCTGGACCTTTCAACAGCCTGGACCCCTGAGCGTCTAGAATGGGCAGACCACCCCCACAATGGCCAGACACACATTGGACATGTAACATGACCAAGAATAAACCTTGTTGAGTTGAGCCACTGAGATTTGGGGATTGTGGTTATAAAAGCATAACCCAAGCCACCTCTGACTGATACATTGCCCTACCTAGGGCTTCGTACCAAAAGCAAAGGCATTTGAAAAGTTAATGACATGTATAACAGAGCAAATACCAGTATAATCTGCCACTTTGTCAAGCTAACAAACCCAAACAAAGCCAACAGCCGTAAATTAAAAGAAACAAGTCATTAGGTTGAAAGCAGACTGTCAAAACAAGCACAACCGACTAACTTAGTGATTGGTGATGAACATCAGGCAACACAGATGTTGTCATCATCATCACTTATTGTATGTTTAATTGCACGTAATGTCTAAGAAAAACACAGTGTTTGAGCTCATTGTCTATAGGTCAGAGAAATAACTCTCCATTTATTTATCCCTTCCATCTGGTTTATTTATTGAGCAACTATTATGTGCCAGCCACTGTGCTGTGTGCTGGTGATACAATAATGAACAAGGGAGGAATGGTCCCACCCTCAAAGAACTTATGGGCTGTTGAGGGAGACAAGAATTTTTTTAAATGATAAATAAATATAGAATAAAACAAGAAATTCCATGAAGGGAGTAGCAAGAGGTGAAGAATCAAGGGGAGTCCACTTTACAAATGGGGTCAGGAAAGACCTCTCTATGGAGATGACATGTAAGCTAAGCCTTAAAGGGTAATAAGAGGCTAGTTTGGAGAAAAGCAGAGGAAAATCATTTCCAGGAAACAGGTCCCGAGATGGGAAAAGGCTTGCTGGGTTCAAAGAACCAAAGGGAGGCCAGTGTGACCGAAGGAGGTAGAAAGGTGGGAAGGAGCCAGCAGGAGACTCAAGGCCTTGATTTTACTCTCCGTGCAATGGGAAAGCTGAAGCAAGGACCCTAAGGTCACTTTATCTGCCGGGCAAGAAATGGACTGCTAAGGGTCGCGAGCCAGAGCCCAAGACCAGCCAGGAGGCTGCCGCCATACCCGGCTGAGAAACGGTGGTGTCCGGGATCAAACAGTGGCAGTAAAGATGGAGAGGTTGGACAACGTGAGGTAAAGTTCAGAATCACAGGACTTGCTGATGGTGGAAGAGGGCAAAAGGGGGGAATGCCTGGCTTACTGCCCTGAACAGCTGGGTAGATAATGGTTCCATTTAAGGAACAGGGAAGGCACAGGTGAGGCACAGAAAGGGAAGGGGACAAAAAGCAAGGGTTTGGCTTTAGTGGCTTTAGACGTGTCAAGTGTGAGATGTCAACTTTGTCAACACGTGGAAACAAGAAAAACGTCGATGTGTAAGTCTGGTGTTCAAAGAAGTCTAAGCTGGAAACGGACATTCAGGAGTCAACAGCCAAGGAATGGCCGCTAAATAAAGCTATGGAAATGGACGGGCTCATCTAGTGAGCAAGTGTAAAATGTTAGGACTAGGCTGTGAGAACAACCAACATTTCAAAGGTGATTCTGTCGGACAAGCACAGACGTGATTGCATGCCACCTCCCTACCCCCCAGTTCCTGCATGATGCCAAGAGGGGGCTCAGCTTCTGGTGCCTTCCAATGAACCCCCACATACCACTCTTTCTTCTGAGACCTTGTCCAAAACCTTCCTTCCACACTTATTAAAATGGGATTCTCTACATACTTGCCTTTTCCTCCCCCATCCAGTCTAAGCAAAAACTTTTGACTATGAGAAGAGTAAAGAAGCCTTCAGTATCTGTTCTACACTGCTAATTCCGTCAATGATTTCTCATTATTCACGCCTGGCAGTCTAATTTTCTCCTTTCGCCTCTGCCAGCACAGTCATAGCCTTCATTATTGACCTTTTCACTCTCCAAACACCACCTTTTCCCCTCGTCTCAGTGAGGCTATCTGCTGGATCCTCACCTGGGGATAGAAGTTGTTTTCTGTGGATAAGTCTCCTTTCTAATCTCTATCAGACAAGCCAGAGATCTCTGTGCATCAAATGCTAAACTCAAGCTCGATAGATCACACCTCTGGTCTTTGTCTTTCCAGCAGGGAAGTGTTGCCACATTTTCATGGGGTCGGAGTTCCCAAGGGTGATGGTCACTCCTGCTCTCTGTGTCCTGCTCAAAACTGTGGCATGAGAGCGTGTTAGGACGTTACATCTGCAAAGTGATGCAGCTTGGTCCAAGGGCCACATGTTAAGAGATGGACACTAACAAGCATTCAGAAAATGGCTACCACCATAGTGAAGAAAACCAAAGCCAGTCCAAATAAGCATGGGTCAAAAGCATTACGCATTAAGAGAGATTCAGGCTGAAGAGAACATTCCGAAGCAGCAGGGGTCTGGAAACCATGGCCCATGGGCCAAATCTGAACTGCACCATGTTTTTGTAAATAAAGTTTAATTGGAACTCAGCCACATCCATTTATTTACCTATTTTCTATGGCTGCTTTTCATACAACAGTGGCAGAGTCAAGTTGTTGTGACAAAGATCGTGTGGCCTGCAAGGACTAAAATACGTACTGCCTGGCGTACATAAAAAGTTTGCCAACCCAGCTCAAGAAAAGGAAGGGAAGGAGGAAGAAAAAGGGGAGAAGAGGGGAAATATGGCTGTATACAAGCATCTATTCTAAGAAAAGGGATTCGACTTGCTCAGCGTGGCCCAAAATATCACACAATGAGCAATACATTGAAGTTACAGAAGATGGATGGAGGTTTTGCCATGTGGTATACGACATAATCTCTTTTCCTTGTTCTCCTGAAATTGGGGGTAAAATTATTTTACTGAATATTTTCTCAGGGCTTCTGGGGTTGTATTTGTGGAGATTGATGGGTGGGGATGTGATGTGGTGACACTTGTCTTAAAAGTAGCATATTTGCCCAAAGAGATCAGGGTCCCTTCCGGTTGAAGCAACCCTTCTGGGTGTGTCACGGATGCTGGGAGGCCATTCCCATCCTGCCAGCCCTGAGGCCATCTGAGTCTTTAAAAACGTGACCTGGCTGAACTAACACTCAATAGGATTCCTTAGGCTCAGCTACATGTGGAATATTCCAGGAGGCAAAATAATTTCTGAGCTTTGGGGTTTCCCTGAGATGGTCCAAATCTGTGAAAATTTCATACAAGTTGTCCACATTTTTGGTACAATGCCAAGAGTGAACTGTAACATAAACTATAGACTTTGGGTGGCTGTGACGTGTCAATGGAGGTTTATCAATTGTATCAAATGTACCACTGTGATGGGGGAGGGTGATAATGGAAGACACTATGTACGTGCAGGGGCTGGGGATGATGGGAAATCTCTATGCCTTCCTCTTGATTTTGCTATGAACCCAAAACTGTGCTAAAAAAAAAAAAAGAAGTCTTGAAACATATTTTTTCATAGGCATTTCAAACAAAAAAAGGACACTGAGGACGTAAGTCAGCTCTGGGTTGGATCCTAGGAACGCATGGATCTTCCGCAGATGGGATATGTGCACCCCACATGCTCATACCCTCATGGGCTATTTCTATGGCACCCAAAACTTAGTAGCTTTGGCCACAGCAATTTATTATTTCTCAGGATTCTGTGAGTTGGCTGGGCACTTCCTCTGCTCATCTCCCCTGGGCACACTTGTGTGGCTACACAGAACTAGGGGCACAGCTGGGCTGGAAGGTTAATGGTGCCTCATGTACACGCCTGGCAGCTGGTGCTGACTGCTGCCCGGGGAACCTGCTTTTCCTCCATGCGCCTCGCGTCCTCCAGGGCCCCTCTGTCTGCACGGCCCCTGGAGCAGGGCAGCCAGGGCTTCCTTGGCTTCCAAGAGAGCGAAAATAAGGGAAGCGACAAGGGCTCTCAAGGCCCAGGGCCAGAAGTTGGACAACATGGCTTTGGCTGCATCCACTGGTCAGAGTGAGTCGTCCGCCAGCCCGGATTTGAGGGGAGGGCAATAAACTCCACTTCTTAATGGAAGGAGTCACAGCCACACTGCAAAAAGCACTTCTGGGGTGTTTCACTCATCTTGGAAACTTCCTAAAACACACACACACACACCTGTACATGCAACCCTCCCTCCAGGTGCATCCTTTGCCAGCCAGAACCTAAACTTGACAGTAAATGGAAGAAATTAGAGTGTCCTACATGCCGGTTCTCTTCTTGCTTAACTTCAGCCTTGTCATAAGCCGACCCTATCAGAGTTTACACCTCTTGTGAAGCACTGTAATTGATCTTTGGATCAATCAATAAGTATCTGAATCCGTAAAACAGCCTATGCATAGGAAATGTTTTGTTAATTGTAGTTTTTTTTTCCTTTCTGCTAAATCATGTCGAGAGAACCACAATGAAACTTTATATTCAAAAGAAATGTTTAAGCCCCAATAACTAACAGTTTTACCAGGATACATCTCCTAACCCTTTCCTTTCTTCGCAGACATCTATTATTTTTTCAGCCTACCACTTCTCCCTTCTGTTGAGACTGTACCTCTTCCTACTCCAGTCATGTGGCTCTAGTGGGGGCTACATTTGTTCCTACATGACCCCGCCCCCCCAGCCACAGTTGATTGGTCCAGGGATGGGCATGTGACTCAAACCCAGCCAATCAGAGCTCTTCCCTTAGATTTTTTTGTCCTAACTGAACTGAAAAAATAAAATCATTCTCTGTGACGATAGGAACTGTGGAGTGAGAAAAACAGGAGCTTTTGTGACCACATTCCTCACCTTGTGGAGAAAACCAGTCCTGAGTGACAGAAAATGAAGCTGATATACAGAAAAGGGCAGACACACAGATGGAGAGGGAGAATCTGGTGGTGTGAGTCCCTGGTCCCCGGAGCCCAGCTCCATCCCTGCCTTTCTGCCGAATGGCTTCAGATGCCCCACCCACAGCCTGTTAATACTCATCATTTTAGCTCAGGGGTCGGCAAACGGCGGCTCACGAGCCACATGCAGGTCTTTGGATACGTACATGTGGCTCTGAAGTAAAATTGAAAATGAAAATAAAACTATCATAGTTTAATTTATAAAATTTCTAAAGGATATTATTCACATAATGGTGATTTCATTTGTTTTATAGGTCTCACAAAACTTCGAGGGACAGGATTGGTTCTTCCGTCTCAAAAGTCTGCCAACCCCTGTTCTAGCTGCATGCACCCAAGGCTGAAGCACCTCGTGCTGGCCTCCTGCCCTTCCTGAATCACTTCCCCACTCCCCTATTGGTGCTCCCTGGGATCATCTCCCAGATAAACCACATGCACTCCCATCCTTGTTTCAGGGTCTCCTTCGAGGGGAAACTAGACTAGAACATGGTCTTTTCCTTACCTACACCACTAAGATGTGAGTTTCTGTCATGGCAACCAAGAATTCTGACCATTACCTCCAGCTGCCATGCTTCCTAAAATGTTTGTGGAATTTCCCCGCCTCCACTCCAGTGCCTATGTCATAAATATTTAGATTTCCTAACAAAGTTTAAAGGTATTCTTTGACCAATCCTTTTTTTTTAAAGATTTTTATTGGTGAATTGGGGAATGTGAACAGCTCTGGGGAACTGGGGGAAGGGGAACAGACAAGTTGCTGTCCTTTTGTTCTTCAGTCTAGTTGTGGAGGACGTTGCTTCACTGGCCCAAGTTGGCACCATCATTGCGCTCTTCCCAGGCGAGGCAGATCAGTCGCCGGCTTCTGAACGGCCGCTCACGGCAGCTGCTGGCCGCTCACGCTGGCTGCTGGCTACACACGGTAGCCCATGGCAACCCACTGCAGCAGGGGCTGCAGCCTACGCCGTCCCGGCAACTCACAGCAGCCCAGCTCCAGGTTGAGCTGTTGTTCAGCATGTTAGCTGTAGAGGGCAGTGTCACTGGCCCTCATATGTGGGATCCGAACCGGGGCCCTCTGGCATCCCAAACAAGCTCTTAACCAACACGCCACTCGGCAGGCCCCCTTTGACCAATCTTAAATTTCACACACTCACTGCACTTCCATAACAGCTCCCCATGACTGATATATCAGCCATGCAAAAGAGGGTAAGAGTCAGAGATGGCTTTACTGGGCTTGCAAGGAAGGGTCTAGCTCAGGATGGCACTGTTGGGAGATGCTTTGGGACCTGTGGGACCATCAAGCCTGCATGTCCCACAGCTCAACACTAGGACAGCTAGAAAACATGGCGGCAGGAAGAGATTTACTCTCCTCCACATTTCATCCCCCACGCCATCCAAAGTGCTCAGGAAATGTGCTGAACAAATGACGGATCTGTGCCTTCCTAGAACTCACCCAAGAGAAACCAAGACAAACCACAATGCTGTGGCCATAATACGCCTCACAATGAGTATCATGAGAGTAGTCTCCCGCCAGCCACCTCCACTAAGCTCTGCTGATGACACCAAATGTTGCACTTTAGGGCTGTTTCAGGGGCCTTGCAGGGTTGTTCCACCATGGCTGGCTATTGTTTCTGTGTTTTCAGAACACAGAGATATGTGTGGATTGTCCCTAAAAGGGGCTTGTAACTGATTAGTGTACAATTCCCAAAGAGCCAAGGCACTTACCGTGTGTCCCTGAAAATAAGACCAGGTCTTATATTAATTTTTGCTCCAAAAGATGTATTTTATTCATTAATTCATGTACAAAAATCTACATTTATTCAAACACAGTCATGTCTGCCTGACGATCTTAACTGGGGCTTATTTTGGGGTAGGGCTTATATTGAGCACCCTGAAAATCATGCTAGGGCTTACTTTTCAGTTAGGTCTTATTTTCGGGACAACACGGTAGTACAAGTATTAGTATTCCCTCGGAGAAGCCACGCCCCAGGGACTCAAGGTTCCCTCCAGACCAAAGCACGCTTGGTATGTGGCTCTCCTGTGGGCCTGGCTGTGTCAGAGCAGCACACATTGTTCACTGCCACCCAGGGTATCTAGGGACACAAACTAAAGATAATCATGCTTCTTTATTGGCCCTCAATCGTCCGTCCCTCCCACGTGCAGGAAGGAGTGCCAAGTCCAATTTGTCCAAGCACAAAATAGCATCATTGGCCTCATCAGATTAGATAATGAAACTATCAGTGGCGATTTATCATCATACTAAAAGTAACTAACATCTGTGGGGCACTTCCCATTACTAGGGACCGATGTAAGCGCTTAGCATGCTGAATTAGCCAGGACAGACGAGGTTATACTTCAGTAACACATTAACCCCCAAATCTCAATGGCTTGGCCACAGAGGTTGACTTCTCACGTTCTATGTCCACCGTGGGTTGGCTGGGGACTGTGCTCCACAGGGTCACTCAGAGACCCAGAATGATAGAAATTTTCCATATCAACACAAGGCTTCCACAGTTACTGCAGAGGGGATCAGAGTGGGATGGTTATGCACCAGCCCTTGGAAGCTTTGGGCTGCACGTGATGGATGTGGGTTTCTATTCACAGCACATTGGCCACAAATGACAAGGGGGCTGGGAAGTGAGGGGAAGCACATATATCTCATGAGCAGTAAGCGTTTCCCGCTGACATGCATTACCTCATTGGAGGCTCACAACTTCAGGAAATACACCAATGTTCCTTCTTACAAAGAAGGAAACAGAGGCAAAGAGAGGTTATGGAACTTGCCCCCAAGGCGTCATGGATAGTAAGTAGCAGAGCCGAGGTGCGAGCGCAGACCTGGCAAGCTTCAAAACGCTCTCACCCACGATGCTGCATACTCATCACAAAAGTCTATGAAAATCCCTCATATAGCAAAACACGGTGCTAATTAATTATAGCTAAACACCGTGCTAACAAGCCAAGTTATGCAAATACAAAATGGAGCTCCCCTGACACACCACCTCCTCACCCCAAAGATTCAACCTAAGCAAAAGCCCGGAACAGATTTCTCAGGCAGTTTCAGCAAGCGGGAAATGGGTCACCTCATCTGAGTCTGATATCCAGCCTTCAGGGCACCGTGTCAAGACAAAAACTTTCCAAAAACTTCCCCTGGAAACCTGGGCAGACTGTCACCAGAAAACCCACTGGTGACATCTTTATGCAATTCACAGAACTTTCTGAAAGTGCAAAGGTGTCATCCACGCAGCCACAGGAAGAGGCCAGAGGCCAGGGGATGTTAGAAGACTGCTGTCATATCCGAATGAGCAGCTGAGTGAAGGTGCCTGCAAGAGGCTAACTCCTCCCAGCCTACAAAACTAGCACCACCTCCTCCAGGAAGCCCTCCCCTGCCCAGCTTCTCAGGGTTAGGACCTGTGCCCTATGCTCCTGCATCACTTCCCGCACACACCTCCAGCAGAACCCTTCCATTACATGTAACCCTTTACTTGTCACCTGGACACTGAGCTACACACAGGCCGCCTCTGTATCTGTACTCTGTGCCACCTGCACCTAGCACATAGTATGTGCTCAATGAATGTGGAGTGGATGGGCAGATGTTCCTGCATGTTCAAAGCAATTTGTCCCCTTAGGGAATTTAAATCCCTGTGCCCAGCAAACATGAAGCCAAGTATTAAAAACTACAGTCCTGACCTCACTTGTGCTATGTGACCTTGGAGTGGTCCCATAGCCTCTATGAGCTGTTTACCCAGCTAAAAAGTTAAAAACTACCTCATAGATACACTGCAAAATTCAAGTGGAAGACAGGAGTTATTCAAGCAAAGCCTGTACACAAGTGTTCACAGCAGCATTATTCACAATGGCCAAAGGTAGAAGCAACGCAAATGTCCATCAGCTGGTGAGCGGATATATAGAATGTAGATATCCACGCAAGGGAATATTACTCAGCTATAAAAAGGCAGGAAGCACTGACACAGGCTACGACCTGGATGAACCTTGAAAACACGATACTCAGTGAGAGAAGCCAGACACAAAAGACTACACATATCTTATGATTCCACTTACATGAAATGTCCAAAATAGGTAAATCTGAACAGATAGAAAGCAGATTAGTGGCTGCTCGGGAGGCGGGGGAGGGAAAAATGAGGAATGACTGCTAACGGGTACAGGGTTTCCTTTGTGGGTGATGAAAATATTCTGGAACTAGAAAGTGGTGATGGCTGCACAGCATTGTGAATATATTAAGTATCACTGAATTTGTACACTTGCAAATGGTTCAAATGGTAAATTTTATCTCATGCGTGTTTGACCACAATAATTTTTTTTTAATTCTTATGGAGACTTTTCAACAAATAACCTTCCTAGGTTCTAAAAAAACAGCAATTAAATGGGAGAGATAATGTGTATACGGTTCCCAGCCCTCACGGTCACTTAACCCATGCCGGCTGCTTTCATAATCATAATGAACGTTCATTTGCTCTCCCTAGAAAAACAGGATCTACAGAGCAAAGGAAAGCAACAATCTCATTTGTTCCCGAAATCTTCACAACAGTGGAATGGGTGTAAGAGTCCAAAATATTTCACACAGTTTGACTTTTCTTATTGGGGTAAAATACATGTAACATAAAATTGACCATTGTTGCCATTTTAAAGGGCACAATTCCACGGCATGAAGTGCATTCACAATGCTGTGCCACCACCGCCTCTAACCGTTTCCAGAACTGTTTTATCACGTAAAACAGGCCATCTCGTTACACTCCAAGTGTTCTGATCCTCAGCAGAGCTGGGGCAGAAATTTATCAATTTGAACTTTGTTCGACCGCAGATAAAAAAGGGAGAAAACAGGAGCGGGCCCGTGAGCTCTGTGATGTGTGCGTGTGAGGCACTGGCGGCATGACGGGGCTCGGGATCCTTGGGCTGCTGCTGCCAGTCCTGCTGGGCTGGGTCAGCGGCCACCCCGTCCCCGGGAGGAAGGGCTTCAACAAGCTGCTGCTGATCTCGTTCGATGGCTTCCGCTGGAACTACGACCAGGATGTGGACACCCCCAACATGGACCGCCTGGCCCGGGAGGGCGTGAAGGCCAAGTACCTCACCCCACCCTTTGTGACAATGACCTCCCCATCCCACTTCACCACCATCTCAGGTAAGCTCCGCTCTGCAGCCAGTCCGTGAATGCTGCTGGAAGCCGCCAGCATCTGTCATTCCCTGAGACAGGCCCCATTCTGGGTCAGCTCTGGGGAGACCGAGGCAGCTCAGGCAACTTGGGGTCACCTCCTGGAAGAAACACTGACTTAGAACACCCCGGGATCTCAGGGCTGTTCCTAGAACCCCGTGGGCTGCAGACAGAATCGGGACCAGGACTGCAGCCTCCTAAGGGATCTCCCTGCTCCCCAGGCTCACCCCACCCTCCACGCTTCCTTTCACATGGTGGCTGGTGATCTTTTTTAAAAGAAAACCATTAAAAAGGATTTTATATAACTAATACAACCTTAACGATTAAAGCACTCAATTAGATCAAGTAACTTCCCTGCTTAATTCTGGTGAGTTGGAGGGACACTGATGCTCTTCAAAGAGAATGTAAATGTTGTCTTCCTGTGTCCCGGGAGGTCCCCACAGCCTGGCCCCTGGCCTGCTCAGTTCATCTCTCTTCCCCTCAAGGTTCCCCTCCAGATCACAAAGGCCCCCTGCCTGTGCCTCCACTCAGCCTCACCTGCCCCAGGGCCCTTGCCCGTGCTGGTCCCCCCAGCTCACTTCAAGCGTGTAGTCTGCCAGGGCAGACAGACATTAGACAAGCAAATACCCTAACAGATCTCATGACAACTCAGAGAGGCACCAAGAAGGAAGAGAGTTTCTCCAGGAGGTGGTCATAGCGAGTTGATTTGAAATTGGAGAGGCGGGGAAGGGGCGAGATGGGCAGCTGAGCTGCAAGTGAAAGAGACCTCAAGCGACAAGAGGAAGGAAAAGTGTGCTAGGCAGAGGGAACAGCATGTGTGAGGTCTCTGTGACAAGAAGGAACATGGTTGTCCCAGAAGCCCAGTGGCAAAGGACTCCACTATAATAAGAATAAGCTTCCGTTTCTCCGACATGGGCACTGTGCTGGGTGCTTTGCCTTCATTCTCTCTCATACAATACTGCAAAGTAGTGTTGTCCCCATTCCACAGATGAGAAAACTAAGGCTCAGAAAGGCTGAGTGAGCAGTCACTCGGCCAGGAAGTTGGGAGCCAGGCCCAGAACCAGAGAACTGGTTCTGCCCAGTTCTGAGCCAAGGATCTTCAGAGCCCTGTCACGGGGCGGGGAAGGGTGCCTGGCAGCATGAGTCTCATCCCTAGCCTGAGAGCCCCTCCCTGGGGGTTCAAAAACAGCTCCAGGAACCCCTGAAATGACACACACACTGCTGGTGCCTTTTCTCAGGGAGAAGGTTTTATCGCTTCCATCAGACTCTCAAAGGGGCCGTCGAATCAGAAAACTTAACAAATAAAGCTGAACAACCACTCAGAGGGAGATTTGCTGAGAGAGATTTTCCTACATGTAAACTCCTTGAGAGGCGAGTCATTTGGGGACTATTAGCGCCAGGAAGCAGGCACTAAACAGCCCTGCTCTGGGGAAAGCAAAAGCCACTTCCCTGAGGTTTTAACTTCATAACACTCACTTCAAAGACCTCCTACAGGCAGACGCTGGGTCCCTGGGCACTGAGAATACACTGGGCACAACGTATTATAAGGCTCGCCCACATTTTATTTATTCCCAGAAGGATGAGATAATGTAAACAGGGAGGGCAAATTTTAAAAATTACAAAATCACCCCAACTCCTCTCCTACGTTCACTGCCAACGGGGACTGGAAAGGGAACGGCTCGGGTGGAGGGTAATTTGGCAATTTCCAGCACCATCACAAATGCACAAACTTTCTTATTAGTAGGACTTTATCCTATAGTTATATTATTTGTGCGGTGGAAAATAATGTAAGTACAAAGTTATTCACTGCACTGGTGTCTGTAACTGCAAAAGAAGGTACCTTTTGCTAAACAAAATCTATCCAGAGAATGGCATATTCTGTCACCTTTCGAAGGAAAAGCGAGGAAGGTCTTGGTGCCCGATAGGAAGCTATCCCCAAGGTGGATGAAGAGACAAAAGCAAGATGCAAAGAACATGTGTAGCATGCATATATACGTGCACATTGTGTGTGTGTGTGTGTGTGTGTGTGTGTGTGTGTGTGTGTGTGTGTGTGTGTGTGTAGAATTGCTTTTAGATGCATAGAGGACTTCTCTGTACATAAACAAGGAATTGGTAACACTGGTTCCTCCACTTGCGACACTGGACAAGGGCAGGGCAGGAGGGAGACTGCAACTGTACGCCCTGCCCTGTGTGCCTTTCAGATCTTGGACCATGTGAACATATTGCTAAAAACCACCAAAGCCTTATAACACAGAATAATCTTTTGAATTCACCCGCTGTAGAAAAAGCATGTCCCTAGATGTGCTTTTTTTTTTTTTTTTAGCTGAGCCATCCTGCTACCTGTTGGCATCTCAGCGGCTGCTCAGCTCGGGCTGGACTCGAACCGCTGTTGCTCAGAGCTCAAACTCTTGAGCAAGCTCTTAACCAACTGAGCCACTCGGCCGGCCCCTAGATGTGCTTTTATATAGGGGTGCCCCTCTCATTTATAACCAGATTTATTGAGCAGGTGAATGAACATTCACTCTGTTTCAACTTTAAAGCGGGCTTTTCTATTGACATTTGGGACCACATCATTCTCTGTGGTGGGGGCTGTCCTGCATACTATGGGATGTGGGGCAGCCTCCATCCACAAGATACCAGAAGTAACCCCTCCTTCCATTGTGACAACCAAAAATGTCTCCACACATTGCCCAGTGCCCCCAGCTGAAAAACCACGGCCTTCAGTGCTTGACCCCAGCACCTGGCTTATGAAAATGTCCATCATATCCTTCAATATGATGAAGTCAGGACAGCTACGTTTTACAGGTGAGACAGCTGAGGCTCAAGGAATATACAAATCTCCCCTGGGGCAGAGGCAGAACTGGAACTCAGCCCTGATTGGTTCCTCCGGACACTGGGTCCTCAATCGCTACAGCCCTCCGACATCTTTGCCTTAATTAAGTAACCATTCCAAACCCCTCAGAATGTTGCCCATCCTCTGAGCTCCCAGGCAACGAGTATATATCATGAATACGTTATATTAATGAAAGAGAGGCCGCCTTGGACCCAGCAAAACCACTGGTATTCATCTTCATGAGCTGGGCTCAAGCCGACCTCTGTCTGACTCCAATGTGGAAAAGAATCATCCATAATAGAAAAAATAATGGATAAAAATTGATGCTGCCCGCACCGGCAGACCTCATCCGATTTCAGGGGGTAGGTCTGACACAAACGATGATAAAAGGGGTTCTCTGGGCCCAACGAGTAATTAACTGGTGTTCTTACGAACACCTCTGGGCGATTTAAAATGCGACAAAGGTGATGATGGGGACCGCTGCCGAGTGGCTTCACATCTCAGCTGTGAAGTTAGATGGTACGGCTCTGACAAGGGCTCACGTCTGAGAAGCCACATGGCCACCCCTTCAAGTATCCCAGACAGAGTCCCAGGAACCGGGGCCAGGTGGTTCCAGGCAGAGAGCAAAGCCAGAGAGGCCATGCAGCCCCTCCTAGGTTTAGCGGACTTAGCTGCCTGGGTCAGAGCCCTGGGCCACAAGGGCCACAGCAGCAGGGCCTCCTCGTGCCTGGGGGCGCTCAGGTGTGCAGGTATCTCCGCCCTCACCCTGGAGCCAGGGTCATGTGACCCACATCAGCTTTCCCTGCTGCTGGTAAAGGAAGTCTTCCCGGAGAGACTTTTCAGCAGGCTGCTGCTGTATGCATTCTTTCATTCAAAGATTATTGTTTGAGCATCTCCATTGGGCCAGGCGGTGGGAACGGTGGCAACTAAACACTTATGTATCTCCAGGGTCTTGCCATCTCTCCAGGGCTTGTCCCACAATACAGACTCATGTCCCTTCTGCTCCCAGATCCCACAGATCTTTGTGTGTGGCAGGGGTGCTTCTGTTTCTCTAGTTCCACCAGGGAGAAGGACAAAGAGCCCCTTTCCTGGGGACCCTTCTGCCTCTGTGCTTCCTTTTTCTGACAGCTCAGGGCATCAGACAGTGAGCTTTGTTCTTACTCACCTGTGTCCCCCCAAACCTTTCTCTGCACCTATGCTCCCCCATGGCTCCCATAAGGAGCTGAGTTCGTGAAACTTCAAAGCCAGAAGGAGCCTCTGCTTTCTCCACTTTCTCCCATGCATCCCTTCCTTGAAGCACAGAGGACAGAAGTCCTGGCTGTTTGAATGAGGCAAAGCCTAAGGGACAGAGGATTTTTTTTTAATTGGCTATTAATCAATATATACCACCTTCCATCTCTCCACTCAAGAAAATGTTTGCATCCTTACAAAGAGTGTGTATGCTTCCTCCAAGTATATGCACCCCAGCACCACCTGCCAGACCGGGAAGTGGGACCTCTGTTTGGGATCAAGGCTCCCGAGTGTAGCAAGTCCTCACTGTGGGGCGGTGTTCTCCCTCCAGCTCCCCGAAGCTGGGCCCTGGGCAGGCTGCATGTCCACCAAAACTCTCCCCTCACTGGATGGGCCATGACTTCCTCCGGGACAGTTTTCCTCTCCCCACCTGGCTCTCCACCCTCCCCATACATCCACACACCCCCACCTCCATGCCACACACACAAAGGGGCGCTTGGCCACAGCACCTGGAAGTTTCTTAAGATAGAAAGACGTATTAGTTTTCTATGGCTGCGGAACTGAGTGCCACAAACTTAGAAGAGTCTCTCAGTTTCCACAGGTCAGGAGTCTGAGCGTGACTGAGTTTGGTCCTCTGCTCAGGGTCTCACAAGGTGGCAATCGAGGTGTCGGCTGGACTGGGATCCCCTCCCAAGCTCACGCGGTTGTTGGAAGAAGTCATTTCTGTGCAGCTGAGAACTCACAGCAGCTTGCTTCTTCTGGTCCAGCAAGGGAGTGTCTCTCACCTCTAGACCCTCTTCCAAGAGCTCGCCTGATTAGGTCAGGCCCACCTTGGATAATCTCCATTTTGATGAACTCAAAGCAAATGGATCAGGGGCCTCAGTTACAGCAGCAAAATCCCTTCAGCTTTTCCATGTTCTATTGGTTAGAAGCAAGCCCAGGTCCCACCCATGTGCAAGGGGAGAGAATTAAATAAGACGTATATATTGGGGGTGGGGAGGCAGGAATCTTGGGGGCCATCTGGGAGTTCTGCCTACAACAAATAAGTCCTTGATGGGGCTCTGGGTAACCAGGGGGGTGAGCATTAGCCTTTGTTTAACAGCGCCAGGTCGCAGGGGATGGCGCCCCAGAGTGGAGCTCCAGAAAGCCCCCAGGATTGCAGTCTCACGTCAGGGCCCCAGGGGTCGATGCAAGGGGAGCAATGAGTGGCCATGGAGGTTGGCCTCCCCACATCAGAGTGTTAGACTCTTTCTGCAGCTTAGGCAGAAATGAGGAGGATGAGGAGGATGACTCTGAAGAAGAGGAAGAAAATGGGGAAAGAGAAGGAGGGGGAGGAGAAGAGGATTATTCATTTGAAACTACTTACATTCATTTCCTAGAGCTGCCATTACAAAATACCACACACCGCGTGGCTTCAAACAACAGGAATCTCCTGCTCACAGGTCTGGAGGCCGGAAGTCAGAAATCAAGGTGTTGACAGAGCCACGCTCCCTCCGAACTCTTCTTCGCCTCTTCCTAGCTTCCTGCGGCTCACTGGCAATCACTGGTGTCCCTTGGCCAGTAGACCCATCACTCCAATCCTCCAGGAGAACACATAAGGTGTTCTCCTTATGTCTCTGTCCTTGCACGGCCATCTCCTTACAAGGACACCAGTCCTTTAGATTAGGGACCCACCCTACTCCAGTATGACCTCATCTCCGCCATGGCCCTATTTCCAAATGAGGTCACATTTGGAGGTCCTGGGGTTTGGGACTTCAATATATCTTTTCGGAGGAATACAATTCAACCCCTAACAGCCCTATAACACACAATTAATTGATAGCTTCAAGTATGACTATATCCCGGTCCTCAGGTTATGTTGTCAGAAGAATATCTCTCTCTCTCTCTCTCTCTCTCTCTCTCTCTCTCTCTCTCTNTATATCCCGGTCCTCAGGTTATGTTGTCAGAAGACTCTCTCTCTCTCTCTCTCTCTCTCTCTCTCTCTCTCTCTCTCTCTCCTCCTCTCTCTATTTCTCTTTCCTAAGAGAGACCAAAGAAATTCCCAAGAATTCTGGTGCTGGGTATTCTCATTGGGCCAGTTTGCTTCTCATAACCAGTCGCAGTGGCTAGGGGGGTGGAATGATGCTGAACACCCCAGCGGGGACCACACACCCACCCCAGGTTAGGGTGGAGGGGTGGCAAGCCCCACACAAACTATATGGACTGCGAGTGGTGGGCGGGTGGGTCCCCAGAGGAAAATCAGGGACTGTTATCAGAGGGAGGAGCAATGGAAGAAGGACTGGCAGAAACTGCAGAGGCCACCATGCCAGCCTGGGCCCGACGGGGCGGGGATGGGGGTCTGCAGTCCAGCAACCCAGTACTCAATCCCAAGATAGCACAACTCCATCCACAGGGCTGCCCACAGAGCACGGACTGCCAGTGGCTTCAGTGACCACATGAGCAAAGGGCCACCTCCCAGCACTGTCCCTCCGTCTCCCTGAAGCCTATCGCAATTCCCCTCAGATCTTGCCGAAATGAGAAGCCATTCTCCAAGGGTTAGCCACTCATCCTGCTACTTGAAATCATGTTTCCCTCTTTCCCTCCAGGAGCCTGTACTTACTGCTCCATCACTGGTAATGACAATGAGCATTTTTGCGATCTCAGTGTTTATTGCAAAATGACTGAGGATCAATAAGAATAATTTATGATGCTGAAACTAAGAAAATCCTGCCAAGCAAATGGTGGGTCGAGAGGAAGTCTGATGGTGGCAGCATCTATTTTCTCCCCCAAAGGAACTCACTGAAATTAAAAAGTGATCACATGTTTCAGACAGAAGCTATCAAAAGCATAAGCCACGATATTATAATTGGACAATGTTAGATCTAGTCAAAAGGACATGGCCCCGGGGTGCAAAGGAGACACCCCATAACTAGGGGATGGTCAAGGGTAATAAAAATGAGGTCCTCTCTGCTCAATATTTTCTCCTTCCTTGAGAGGACACTTGATGGCTTCAAGCCCCAACTGGCCAGAAATTAAGTCTCTTCCAGTTCCAGAACCCCACTCCCAGGGCACCCCCAAAACTGGAGCAACCACTGATAGTCATGTAGATTGTGTAGAACACAATTCTGGGGGGTGGGAGGAGGGCATAAATACTATGTGGTGGTGCCCCCTAGAGGTGTGCAGAGTACAACTTGCACGAATGATCAGTCACTTACATCTGACCCCAAAATCAGCCTAGAGGAGGTAAAAGTTGTCATTGGTCATCAATTCACCTCACCTTTGACATGAGACAGGAGCAAAGGAAGTGTGGCCAAATGGACTTGGATGACCTTTGGAACGAAATCGGTTTCTCAACCTTGGCACTGTCGACATTTCGGGACAGATCATTCGTTGTCTTAGGGGGACTGTCCTGTGCATTGTAGGATGTTTAGCAGCATCCCTGGCCTCGACCCACTAGCTACTTGCAGCATCCCTTCCCCAGCTGTGATGACCAAAATTGGCTCCAGACATTGCCAAATGTTCCTTGAGGGGCAAAATCACCCCCTACTTGAGAACGCCTGGACTGCTTGTATAATATGCAAATCATATGTAAATCAGAGAGCCCATGGCCACGCATGTGACACTCTAGCCAGGGGGAGAAAAAAGTCTGAAAGAGGTAAGGGAGGGAAGGAAACAGAAAGGGAATTAAATTCCTGCTGCCCGTAACAATACAAGCCCAGCAGATGTTGTTGGAAGCCTAGTTAGAAGATGCTATAAAGCTTAATCAGCTCCCATCCTGCTCCCCAGCAACAGCTCTCTGTGGGAAAAGTCCTAGAAGTCAACAAAACCCCAAACTCAGGCAAACAGAGCAAAGAAAACCAGAGACAAAAAAAAAAAAAAAAAAGATGTCCCCACCCCTAATCCCGGTCATTTCATACAAAGGGAGAAAAAATGGATTTGTGGGGGGAAAAATTGAAAGTAAAGAAGGCTGGGAAACCAGGGTATTTCCTAACTTTTCATTATGAAAATGCCTGCAGAAAAAGCAGAGACGATGGTGCAGGGAACCGCCGTGTGCCCAGCACCAAGCGGCAGGAATGTGCCCACATTTGGCCAGTCTTGTTCTACTGTCCCCACCCAACACCCTTTCCTTCCTTTCTGGAATCTTTTAAAGCAAATTCCAGACATCATGTCATTGCATCCATAAGATATCAGTATGTATTTCTAACCTAAGGATTTGGTTTGGTTTTTACATAAACCTACCTGCCACATTCAACTGATTTAACATGCAGAAAGTAGAATCCTCACAGGTGGAGGAAAGACCTAATTGCCACCTCTGAGTTTCCCCTACTAGTGCTGCTCAAACTTGAACATGTGTATGAACCCCCTGAGGATCTGGCGAAAACATGGATTCTGGTTCAGCCGGTCTGGGCTGAGGCCTGAGTGTCTGCATTTCTACCAAGCTCAAAGGTGACGCTGATGCTAAGGGCTCGTGCATCACACCAGAGGAAGGGCCAACCCAAAACACCACAGCAACCAAGCAAAAAATCATGGCTGCTCTGGATTCCAAGCCCTTGAGTGACAGCAGAAGCTGGAACCACAGATTGACAGCATAAGTGTACTGTTAATAGTTTCCTGTGGCTGCTGTAACAAAGGACCATAAGCTGGTGGCTTAAAGCAACAAAGTATCTAAGGGCCAGAAGTCCAAACTCAAGGTGCCAACAGGGTCGTGCTCCTTCCAGAGGTTCGAAGGGAGAATTCTCCCTGGCCTCTTCTGGTGGCTGCCAGCATTCCTTGGACTGTGGCAGCATCACTCCAGCCTCTGTCTCCCTGTCCGTGTCCTGCCCGCGTCCTCCTCTTAGGATTCCGAGCCCACACAGATAATCTAGGATGATCTCCTCTCAGGATCCTTAACTTCATGACTTCTGCAAAGCCCCTGTTTCTAAATAAGACAACATTCACAGAATATGGATGTATCTTTGGGGGTAGGAGGGGGGAGAAGGGAGCACCATTCAACCCACTACAATGTTAAGAGGGAAAAATGAAATGAGAGAAAAATGCAGAAGAGAGGACAGATTCTGTTCATGTGACAGGGGTCAGTGCGTCAGGCCAAGGGCACAAGAACTGTGTGTCAACAGGGTTCCCACATGGAATCAAGGGCAGCCGACTGCTCTCAGGTCCTTAAACGAAAAGTGTTTCCATTTCTGACAGCAGATTAAAGGAAGAGGCGGGGGGTAAGAAAGCCCATTCTCTGTCGGCCTAGTTCCTAAGGGATCCTGCGTCTGCCTGAGGGCCATTCTCAAGTCTTGTGCAAGGACAAAATGATTTATTAATGGCCATAATTAAAAAGCAATGTCAAAAAGAAGCAGCGTCAGCATTTCTCATTTGCATGTAACACACGAGCAAGAGCAGCTTAGTAAAATAGGCACGCCAGGGTTTTATTTTCGCCGTCCGGAAAAGGGCTGCCATGATCAGGTGCTGAGGTTGGGGTCGAGCCTCGTTTCTACAGCACAGGTTGATAAGGTGTTGCTGCAGTTGGTGCGCTAGGCCACCTGTTTTTTTTGGTTTTTTTTTTAGGCCACCTGTTTTCATTTCAATCATTTTGTTACGGGTCCAGTGGATTATCAACGGGTGGCACTCTGGGGCGTAGACTTGGGGTGAATGTGGTTTTGAGCCCCAGCAAGGGCTGTGTTTCCATCAGTGTCTTGGCTGTGCATCTGAATGAGCTTCTGAGTTGATTTAAAGTGGACAGGCTTTGGCAGCTGCTCTTCTTTGCTGATTTCATACTAGCTGGTTAATAAGACATTTTCTTCTTCGGTTTTGGGAATTTGAACTTAATGAAGCACTGGATCTCACAAGTCAGAAGGAAAGTGAAGATATGTTTATAGCTTATAGGGCAGGAATTAGTGAGTGACACATAGTAGGTCCTCAAACTACTTAAATAAATGAATGCATGAAAGTGTATCTATGCCCAAATGGAACTATTTGCAAATATATACTGTTCCACCTGAAAGTTATTAGTAGGTAGGAACAGCACAAATGTTTAGGCGGTATGTGTGTGTGTATGTGGGGGGGGGAGGGGGCAAGCGGGTGCCCTTACTGAGTTACTAAGTTGTAGCACAGTTTATTTTAATCCCACTGAAGTGTTTTTTTCCAAATTGACTTTAGACTAAATCAAGTTCTGTTTCCTGCTTGTTCAGATCATACCTGGCCATCTACAAAGCAGGCGAAGAGTGGGAGAGAGTTTTTTCAGTTAAAGTCAATAAACCCTTGTTGATGGCCACCCAAGAGGAAAGCCCTATGCTTTGTGCCGCGGAGATGCCCAAATAAATGAGGCACAGCCCTACTCTTAGCCCTGTCAGGGGACAACGGTTGTAAGAAACAGAAACCCATCCACGCGAGCTGATGGAAAAGGACTGCACCCAAGGCTCTCACAGGCAAACTCATGGATGTGGGAACCAAATTAGAAGCCATTGGAGAATGGAGACTTAGTCTTTCTGGCTCTCGGAAGCCTTGTGGTCTTTCTTACCAGCCCCATGGACGTTCCTATCTCTGATCCTGTCACTTGCAACCAGCTCCCTTCCTCTTTGCACTAAAGGTCCCCCGTGGTAGACAGCAGAGCCCACCACCAGCTGCTTAGCTACTGAGTCTGTCAGTTCAAGACTGGAGAGAGAGACAGAGAGACAGAAAACTGGGTTTCTGACCAACCAATTGAATCCAGGGGGGAGACATCACATGGTACAAACATGGTGCCTAGACCTGCATTTCTGCAGGGCCTCTGAGTAGGTGGATTCTAAGAAAAGGTACCTGTGAGCACTGCGGGGACTCAGAACACGCTCTTCCTGCTTCTAACGCTCTCGCTCTCCCCTGCCCCCTAAACTGTAAACATCACGAGACAGTCTAGAATAGTACTTGGCTCAAAATATTGGAGACGGGGAGGGAGAAAGGAAAAGGCGGACCAAACTCTGGCCTTCGTGGTTTCCTACATTCACTCGGCAAGTATTTGAGAAATAAATGTCGGTATCTGAGAGATAAATAAAAGAGCTGAATCTATCTGGGTGCGTTCCTAGACCTGAGATGCTCGGCCGGGTGAATGTACGGACACCTTGCCATAACTGACGGAGCGTAGGAGTGTGCATTGTACCCTGACGGAAGCATGATTACAAGCAGCAGGCATTTCATTCACGAGGCCTGATCCTGCTTCCTGTTTAACTTGCGTAATTACCCACATCGCCAGATACTGAAATGACATGGATGACAGACTCTCCAAATCACAGAGCTGGAAAGGCTCTTGGAAATCGTTAACCTGGCTTGTTTTACAAAGAGGGAAACTGAGAGAGAAGGAAAGGGAGGGGAAGGGGGATGGGGAGGGGGACACCAAATGTGGGTGTCCCGCCTCTGAGTCCAGGCCTCTTTGCACAGCATCCTACTGCAGCGAGGGCAGTACCTTCCGACCCCATTGAAACCAGCTGCTCCTTTGCAGCTTTGGGAACCCAGGCACAGTCAACAATGTCGCCTTGGCGTACTTATCCAGCCAGGTCCCTCCCTGGTTGTCTCCAGAGTAGGAAATGCAATTTCGGTAACACCGTGAATGCTGCTGCCTGCAGCTGTTCATTCCTTTGCTTTTCCTCTCCTCTGTCTTCCTTCGGCCATACTCCAGAACTGGCCCTTGGGCAGGATAAAGCAGCTGGAGCAGCAGGAAGGTGGGATCAAAGGGGCAGTGGGCACCTCTGCTGGGTCATTAGTGGTCCCCAGCTGCTGGTTGGATTTGGAACATGCATTGAAGTGTCAGGGTGGAAATAACCCAAATACCACAGAGCCAGTTCCCTTCGTGCAATTACTGGGACTAGCCGTGCCACTGAATGGAAGGGTCATGCTCCCCGAGCTCGTTTTAGCTGAGTTGCTTGAAACTTGAGTAACATCCCTTTGAGGGGAAAATGGATTCTATGATTCGGTCCCAGGCTAGTCCACTTAACCGGAATTATAACTGAGCCCTGGGCCCCAAGCAAGCAGCATCCTTAAGGTGCAGGAGGGGGAAATTTCTGTGTCCTTCGGTCCCTCCTCCCAAGTCCTCCCAGTGGCTCTGGACCCCCAAGCTTTTCCAGATACCATAGTGATCCAGGTTTTGATGGCTGCCTGCCCTCCCCCCACCCCCCATCCCTCGGGAGGGCTGCTGTCAACCCAGACTTTGGTGTCATGGTTAATCAGCTGTAATTAATGCATGTATGTTAAAGTCATAACATGTGCGAACGACTAGCAGTTCCTACAAGAGAATCACTTCAGATTGAAAGACACACAGAGACGGAAAGTAAAGGGATGGAGAAAGATATTTCATGAAAATGGAAACAAATAAAACAAAAAAACTGGGGTAGCAGTACGTATATCAGACAAAATAGACTTTAAAACAAAGGCTATAACAAGAGACAAAGAAGGACCCAGTAACCCCACTTCTGGGTATTTATCTGAAGAAACCCAAAATACTATGTAGAGGAGACATGTGCATCCATATGTTCATTGCAGCACTGTTCACAATGGCCAAGACGTGGAGGCAGCCTGGGTGTCTGTCGATGAAAGAATGGGTAAAGAGGAGGTGGTACATATACACAATGGAATATTGCTCAGCCAGGGAAGGGAATGGGTTCTTGCCATCTGGGGCAGCATGGATGGACCTGGAGGGTGTTGTGCTGAATGGAGTGTCAGACAGAGAAAGACAGATGCAATGTGATTTAACTTATATGTGGAATCTAAAGAACAAAATAAACAGAAAAAAACTCGTAGATACAGAGAACACATGGTTGCCACATGGGAGGGGGGTTGGGGATAGTGAAAAACGGGCAGGTATTGTTACTTTGTGAGGGGTGAAAAGGATAACTAGTGCATTGTTTTGTACACCTGAAACTAATAAAAAAAATAAAGAAGTACAAATTGGTTCTTACACAGTTGTCATGGGGACATAGGGCAGAGCATGAGGAGGAATATAGTCAATAATATTGTAATAACTCTGTAAGGTGTCATACTGGTACTAGATTTATTGAGGTGATACATAGGAGAGGGTTGGGGGCAGGGTGAAAAAGGTGAAGGGATTAAGAAGTACAGATTGGGGCCGGCCGAGTGGCGCGATGGTTAAGAACTCACTTGGGATGCCAGAGGGCCCCGGTTCGGATCCCACATATGAGGGCCAGTGACACTGCCCTC
>NW_017731665.1:1336678-1353043 GCF_001890085.2 Hipposideros armiger | reverse complement strand
GCTCAACCTGGAGCTGGGCTGCCGTGAGTCACCCGCGACGGTGTAGGCTGCAGCCCCTGCTGCAGTGGGCTGCCATGGGCTACCGTATGTAGCCAGTAGCTAGCATGAGCGGCCAGCAGCCACAGTGAGTGGCCATTCAGAAGCCGGCGACTGATCTGCCTTGCCCGGGAAGAGCGCAATGATGGTGCCAACTTGGGCCAGTGAAACAACATCCTCCACAACTAGCCTGAAGAACAAAAGGACATCAACTTGTCTGTTTCCCTTCCCCCAATTCCCCAGCACTGTTCCCATCCCCCAATTCCCCAATAAAATCTTTTTTAAAAAAAAGAGGGGGAAAGTGAAGGGAAATAAGAGGTCCAAATCTCCAGATATAAAACAAATAAGTCATGGAGATGTAATGTACAGCATGGGGAATATAGTCAATAATATTGTGATAGCACAGTACGGTGTCAGATGGTTGCTGGGCTTATCATGGTGATCACTTCTTTAGGTATATAAATGCTGAATAACTATGGTGTACCCCTGAAACTAATATAATATTGTATGTTAGCCATATTTGAATAAAAATCTTTAAAAAAATAAAATACATTGAAAAACTGTTAGTGGTTAAAACAAAGAAAGAAAAAAGGAAAACATACTTTTTTTAAAATGCTCATACTTAACTTTGTTACATGAATTTTATCTGAATAAAATAACACAATAGCACAGGCTATAATCAAACCTCCCAGGTTCAAAGCCCAGCTCTGCCACGTGACTTGAGCAAACTCTGTGCCTCAGTTTCTTATAATGGGGGAAATCCCTAAAGGGAACTATCATAATACCCACTTGCAGGGCTACTGAAAGGATTGCATGAATTAAAGTCCCTAAAAGAACCTGGCAGAGATGTTGGCATATGGTGTGACGGTCAATGTGTGCCAAGATTTCCTCACACAAACCCTACCCCCATTACACAGGCAAACCAACGCCGGGAGAATTAGGGGCTTGTTCAAGTTCACACAGCAATTTCAGAAGACAAGTCGGGGTTGACATCCAGCTCTCGGGGACTCTAGGTCCTTGCTCTTGTCCTGTCGACCGTCTGTCTGATTTGATCCCTGACCAGGAATCTTGACACTCCAAGGCCCCAATCCCCGGCAGCAGGAGCACGTCTTTCCCGTGACCCACTGTGCGATTGGCCGCCTGGCATACCTACAAGGTGGAAACACCTGTTTAAAGCTTTGCAGCAACAACTGTCTTTGCTTATTCCCCGTTGAAAGCCCTGGCCACCCTAAGGGGACTTCACCCACCAGCAGCCTGGTGGCAACTCTGACCCAGCAAAGAGCTTTTCCCTTCTCTGTTCCCACGGCCATGGGTGTCCTGCCTCGGTTTACCTTGGACATAAGAAAAATCGTCACTATCTTATTACATTCAGTAGGGTCACCTAGAGTCTTTCCTTCCAGGAGGCGGGGGAAGTAGGTGCTCAGCTCTCCCCGGAGACCAGCCCCCACGCGCACTCCCCTTTTCTCTGGTTCAATGTAAGATCACAGGACTTTTTCATACTTGGTTCAATTCTTACGTTTTCAGGAACGATCCAACTTATTCACATTCCCAAAAATCCACCTTCCACCCTCAAGTAGAGAGAAATAAGTCCACACCCAGCTATATCTAGAGATCTTGCCCGATTCCACTGGTTCCCTCGAACAGCACAGCCCGTGGGAGTCCTAGGAGAAGCCCTGGGAGGTTTGCTGAGAATCGGGCCCACCGGGTATTCCATAATGAATCAGATCATCCCAAGCAGAAGACAGGGAAAATCATCCCACAGGACGTGTCCAAGTCCCAGGCATTGGCTTCTGAACACAGACTAACCCACGGAACCCGGCTTCCATATGCCCTTTTCTTCCTCTTTCATCAGCTCTCATAGCCAACAACCAGCTTCTCCTGGGCTGTGAGGTCTGCTCCAGGGAGCAGATCCAACCTGGTGGGTGTGAGATGTGACCAGCCCTTCCTTTGTGGACGTTTGTGCCTCCAGAGAAACAAGCCTGAAGCCCCGGGGTGGCCACCTGGGGTGACAACGCAGCAGTAGACTAGGCCAGCCAGGAGGGTGTTGGGGGAGACGGTCTTAGGACCCCGTGAGTAACCCTGGCAGCATCTGTCCACAGAACTCACGAGTACCTTTCCTCCTTTATCCCCAAGGGCGCTGGATTGAAGATCACGGAGTCATTCACAACATGATGTTTAACACTGAAACAGGCTGGAAGTACTCCTTCAAGACCACACAGAACAAGACTGAGTGGTGGGACAATGGTGTGCTGCCCCTCTGGATCACAGCCCAGAGACAGGTACCATCAGAAACCCCGGGCTGCCTTCTGGGGGGGGGGGGGGCCTCTCAGTCCTAGGCTTGTGGGACAGGGATTAGAAGCTCTGGGATCTTGGACAAGTGACATAGCCTCTCTAAGCATCTGTTTACCTAAATGTGTACTAGGAATCATGGTGACGGGCTTATTTAATAGACTTGGTTAAGGGGTAAATGAGAGATGCGCGAAAGCAGCAAGCACAGTTTTCGGGGTTATCGATGGACAGGTGTGCAGAGACTGGTTTCATCCTGATTGTACCTCCAGGGCTCAGCACAGGGTCTGCACCCAGCAGCTCTTTGATAAATATCTGCTTATACACGTGCCTCAGTCTCAGGCATAAAAGCCCTTAGGGAAAAAAGCTGACCATTTAATGCATCTTCAGACCATGAAAAGCTCTGATGAGAACATTCGCTTGAAAGGATTTCAGCAGCACTTTGAAAAAGCAGAAATCAGAGATTTCTCTCCCAGCCCCAAAACCTGTTGCCAGATTTGCATTTTCTTCTCAATGAGCTTCCAAAGTCGTCACTTCAGAATAGGACCTCTTTCTTCTTCCCCAAGACACCAGCCTTGGCTCCCAAGCTGTCCTGGGTGCCGGCATGTCATCACGGTGCACCAAGCCCACACTATACCTGTCACGTTGTCAGGTGGAGTAATGCACCCACAGAACGCAGGCTGTGGACTCAGATCCCATGGCAAGATCTCAGCCAGCTCCACCCTTTTCCAGCTGCGTGACCTTGGGCAAGGACTTCCTCAAAATGAACATGGTCGAGTCCCTGTTTCATAGGTCATTGGGAGGATTAAGTGAGATAAGGCCTGTAAGGTGCTAAGAACTAAATGTTCAAAAACCATCAGTCATGCTTATCCATGGAGGCTGGATCATTACAGCACTTCTTCAGCTGGTCCCCACAGCTCTAGGCCAGGGCTGTCCAATGGGACATTCTGTGATGAGAGACGCGTTCAACTGTGCACTGTCCAATATGGAAGTCACTAACTACACGTGGTTATTGGGCCCTTGAAATATAGCTAGTGAGCCTGAAGATCTGAATTTTAATTGTATTTAATTCTAATTAATTTCCATTTAAATATAAATAGCCCACGTGGCTAGGGACTACCATATGAGACAATGCAGCAGCTCTAGGAGAATCACAGGGGACAGTCAAGGATCCTACCCTACCTCAGGTTCATTTTTCTCCTGACTGTTGGGCTCTAGATCCCTTCCTCTTCTGTCATGTTTTTAAACTTGGAGGCACAGACCACACCAATAAAGTCTGTCCTCCCAAGGCAATAATGCTCGTAACACTTCCTATGAGCCAGCCACTGATTTAAGTGCTTTACATATATTACCGTATAACAACTCTGAGGTGGGTGCTATGATTATGCCCATTTAACAGATGAGTAAACTGAGGCACAGAACAGTGCCATAACTTCCCAAAGTCACAAAGCTAGTGAGAGGCAGAGCAGGAACTTAAACTCACTCTGGAATCAGCAACTCTTAACTCTTAACCGTGACATGCTATTACTTATGTGGCCAAAACCGTCAGCCATGAATTTCATAGTGACTCTCCTATTTGCCTAGCTGCTGGCGAGGTCTGGACAGTCTCCCTAAATTCACTATTCAAAACCCAGGGCCTCTCTGGTCTCTTGCCGTGGTATTTGTCCACTGGCATGAGGCCTCTGGTAGCATTCTCCTGCCCTGTCCTTTTTCTTATTCATGGTTCTTATTTCATTGCCACTTATTTGCAGAACTTTGTTTCCTTCTGCTCAATTCATAATCAGGGTGTTTTTTCCCCTTTGCTGAATTCGTAAGTGGCTATGCAAAAAGAGGAGCTGGTGCAGGGCCAGGTAACTGACAACACGCCCCTCATTTGGCACGGAAATGTCAAATTGGTGTATTTCGTTCTGCCGCTGGCAGCTCCTGCCATGGGATGGGGCCATCGGCGAGCTCCCTGGGGGGCTGGTAGAAAAGCTGCAGCAATGAGAGCAAAGCTGCAGCCCCAGGCCCAGTGCAGCCCCAGTGCAGGAACAGCACTGCAGCTGGCCCCAAGTGCCGTTCAGGGGCATATCGGCACTTTCAGGCAGGGGCTGTAAGAGGGCAGGAACATCCATCTTTCTACCTAGTCTCTTCCTGGTGAGCTTGGCGGAGATGCATGCATGAACCTTTACCATAACTAAAATGTCTTCCTTCGGTGACACTAAAGCTGCAGAGTCCATCAAAAAGACACAAGAATTGACCTGCCTTGGTGGACGATGCCTAAAAAAATGGGGTCCCTGACCAGCTTTGTGTCCATTATTCTCAGCCCACAAGCACATCCACATTCCAGCAGGACGTCCCTGAAGATCAGGCTATAAACTGAGCGGCTCCACTCAGGGCAGGCTCGGATTGAACAGGATCAAAAGCTAAGGCATTTCACTGAGCTCAGAAGTCCTAATTCTCAGAGAAAGGCAGGTAGCCAAGACAGTAAGACCCAGGGAAACCATGAAAACCCACAGGCATGCTTCGCCTCTCTCAGGAGAAAGTATAGAACTTATTAAGAAGTGAGTGAGATGGGCCGGCCGAGTGGCGCGATGGTTAAGAACTCGCTTGGGATGCCAGAGGGCCCCGGTTCGGATCCCACATATGAGGGCCAGTGACATTGCCCTCTACAGCTAAGATGCTGAACAACAGCTCAACCTGGAGCTGGGCTGCCATGAGTCGCCGGCGACGGCGTGGGCTGCAGTCCCTGTGGCAGTGGATTGCCATGGGCTACCGTGTGTGGCCAGCAGCCAGCGTGAGCGGCCAGCAGCCGCAGTGAGCGGCCGTCCAGAAGCCGGCGACTGATCTGCCTCGCCAGAGAAGAGCGCAATGATGGTGCAACTTGGGGCCAGTGAAGCAACATCCTCCACAACTAGATTGAAGAACAAAACGACAGCAACTTGTCTGTTCCCCTTTCCCCAATTCCCCAGCACTGTTCCCATCCCCCCAATTCCCCAATAAAAAATCTTAAAAAAAAAAAAAAAGAAGTGAGTGAGATGACAGAGGAGGGAGATCTTCAAGAGTCTGTAACAGGACCCTAGTAGACGACTGCCAGGAGGGGATTTGGGAGAGGGTAGGCAGGGAAGCTATGGTTCTCGGTGTAAGCCAAGACTCCTAGACAATAACTTCCAAACTTGGAAGGACTGTGAACGAAATGGTGCCAGCATCTGCCTAGACAAGCATTAAGAACAAGATAACGCATCCCAATATTGGCCCAAACTGTGTCTTTATTACGCATCATAAAGGTTCTAAGAATAAGAATCTGACCTCTGAAAGAGATGGGAGGGGAGAAAACAGGATCTTGGCCATCTAGCTGCCTTCTGTTCAGTGACTCTTCCTAAGCACTCAGAACCAACTGCGATTTCTGAAGTTCAAATACACAGAATCCGTCTTTTTCCACTCAATCACTCCCTAGAATGAGGAACCAGTTCCTTTCCCTGAACCACACACACTCACTCCCCACCAAAGCACAGCCCAATGAGCCATTCATGGGCCTTCCTAAAATGTGTGCCTTCTGACATTATGTCACCTAAAGGAGGAGACAAGACAAACTGCAAAACCAAACGGAAACTTTCCCTTTAATTATTGGTTCTGAAGAGTTTGGTGGATGCTGTACAACACCCAACAGCCAGGATTTGCCCATAGGAAGTACCAACTCTTGTTTTAAAGAAGCAACCTTAAGAGTAATAACCACATTGATGCAACACTACACTAAGGGAGAGGAATGAACCTAATAAAACTAGCGATTTTCCAATTGCTATTGCCACTGGAAACACTGATTATGCTAATTAAAGGGTAGGATAGTAAATACCAACTCTTTTACATCCAATTAAGTCCTCAGATTATTTCTCAGAAGTATCTGTTGAAAACGGCACTTTTGATTAGCATGGGTCCCAAATAAACAGAGTCGTGTGTGTGTGTGTGTGTGTGTGTGCGTGCGCACGCGCACGCACACACACACACACACACACACACACACACACACATTTCTTTCTGGAGCTCATTTCACAGAGCAGCACAAGTCCTAAAATTCCCATGGGACCAAGTGAGAAAAATCATAGTTTCCTAAGACTACAGCTTGGGATATCTTTAAAGAAGGTGTGTGCTGAGACTACAGAACAAGAAAACAATTCCGTTTCAAGCTGGGAACATCTGAGATTTAACGTGCAAACATCAGGAACTCAAATGGATATGCAAGGCTGCCTAAGTCCCTCAGAATATCAGTATCAGCTTATTCTAAATAATAAAATAGCCAGTCCAACTACATTTTACAAAATGTTAGAAGTGTCATTCATCCTTCCAGTCAGCTCCATAATTCAGAGCAAAGTCAATTTATACGTAAGTTAAACAAAGTACTGTCGCCAAACACTGAGAATTATGTCAATTGCCAATCAGAAATGCAATAAATAAATATTAGAGGATTTGGAAGTTAAAGCAACCATAGAAATTCTATTATCAGAAAGGAAAATGTGTTACCTGTGGAGGTTACAAATAAGATGCTAGACTCCAAAAGAGAAAGAGTTTCTGTAAATATTTCCATAAGTCAATCAGCAGTGAGAACAGGATGGGTTTTGTACCCACACAAGGAGATCTTACTCATGCATTCATTCAATATGCATTTAATCAACAGTTAGCACTTACTCTGAATCAGGCCTGTCCTAGGTCCCAGGAAGATTGATCAGCGTGGCCCCTGATCCCTTTGCGCTTACATTCTAGAGGAGAGAAATATACAGTAAAAAAGTAAACAAATGACAATTTCAGACTGGGGAAAGCACTTTACAGAAAGCAAAACTAGATCATCTAATAGTAAATGAACGCCGGAGGGCAGAAGGGACAATATTCCATCTACAGCTGTGGAAAGCAGAGCTCCTGGAGCCTTACAAAGCATTTAGCATTAAGGAAGGTCAAGTCTTAGGTCAAGTTTCTTAAAAGCAGAGCCTGAGGCAGGGATTCCGTGCGTGTAATGCACTGAGGAAGAGCTCACGGGAGATGGAAGTGAAGACAACTAACAGACAGAGTGAAGAGCTAAGGGACAGACGGGTGGTCCCAGATGGAGATCAGCTTCAGCCTGACCCCATGGGGAGTTCTGGAGCATGAAATGCACCCCGGTGTTATCCCACCCTGAGGCTGGGGGCTGGTCTTTTGTCTTCCCATCATCCATCACTGGCCACGGTCAGCTAGGTGTGGAGGAGCAGTATGGGACACCTTCCTGGGTGAGGCAGGACTCAGCCACTTAGGTGAAGGTAATTTTCCATAACATGTGGCAGCTGAGTCGTTAGCAGCCACCCTCAGAGAAGTGGGTGTGGGTATATTTGCCAAGTAAGGGGATCTGAATGGGGTACCAACAGCATCCCCTCCGACTTCCAAAATGCTTTCCTACTTCTCTCTCAAATACACAGGGGAAGCTTTGTCATGACTTTTGGTTATAGTTTTCTGCTCATTTGTTGACCAAATAGCCACAACCCAAGGGCCATTATCCCAAAGTTCTTCCCGGTTACTTATTCTCCAGATCAAATCAACATAGTCACACTACCACCATCTCTTAGTTCTACTGAAGCCAATGAACTTTAGAGTGTTTTTCAGAACATCCAAATCTTGGATGACCCAGGAAATATCACAGCCCTCAAGGAAATAGCTTAGCTGAGACCAAGGAAAGTACTTTCTCCCCAAATAAGGAGGCCATTCATTCACTGAACCAAAAATCTATTAAGTACCTACTATGTGCCCATTCCTAGCTGAGGAGCTGCTTTACAAAAACAGAACCTACTGAGTGAGATGTGTCCATCTTCTTGTGAACTCGTTGGTGAGCATACAGAAAATGACTTTCTTTTCCTAACAATTTTACCAAGCTTTGTCCAAAACCACCTTTCTGCTGGGAGCAGGTCACTTAAGACTATTTCCATGACTTTGCAGACACTGGTATTGTTCAAACAGCCCCATTTCAGAAGACTCAGTTCTGCTCATCTTGTATCCAAGTCAAAGCCCGCCTCCCCAGGTGTCCCTCACCCTTGCCTCGGACCCCCTGGCGGCCCAGCAGCCTGAGGCAGAAGGAGCATGGCCTGTGGTCTACTCTCTCAGACACACACCCTTCCCTAGTTTACCCCCTGGAGACAAGGAGAAGGAAGAGATGTCAGCTCCTCTCATGACAGATTGTGGGAGGCCATGGCTCTTTCCCTGTTGACTATAATTTGCTGCCCTGCCTAGTTGCCCTGACATAAAGGTGTGATGGTCACCAGGTGCCACTGACAAGGGTCTCAGTGTCCAGCAGCAACCCCAGGCCCCGCGGGAGCCTTGCCAGACTCAGCCACATTTCATAGCTGACCCACCCCGTTCCTCTAAAGTAAGGAACCCAGTGCCCCATGCTGCAGCCATTTTTGGAGCCCACAATCTCATCTTCTCTCTATAGCAGCCCCCTACTCTGGGGTCTGCAGGCACACACATTCCAAGTTCACCTTCAGTACCCAGCAGGAGACAAAACCTAGAGGAAATAATCATTGCCCCCTCTCCACCTGACCATGCCACCTTGCCCCATACTTTCGCCCTCTCCAGGAAATACATAAGCTCATGAGGAAACTGAGGTGGAGGGCATTTGAGTAACAAGCATCCAAGTGGTAGAGAAAAGATATAACCAGGTAATCCAGCATCAGAGCACACTTTCAACCGCCATATTGTTCTGCCTCTGGGTAGGTCATCAGGCCCAGTGGTTGAGCAGACATCTGCACAGGGAACCAGATGGCAGTCTCCCCTTCTTGCAAACAACCCCAGATTTTATAAGCATTAGGTATGGAAACCAGTAGGGCAGCTTCTCCAGTCTCTAGCAGTCCCAGAGGAAGGTCCAAGATTGCCTCTCATTGGCTTTGACTGGGACACAGGCCCAAGGCTAAACCAAGTACAATGGCCAGAGGATGTCCTCTGTGACCAGCTAGAGCCACCTCCCACCTCTGGAGCCTGAGGTTGAGCCTGACATCCTGAACCTGACATGGAGCAAGGGCAGAGAAGAGGGTCTCCAGGGAAAGTCAGAGGCTCTGAACCAGCGAACACAGGAGTGGGTGCTGGGCAGACAAACATATTAACTGCCCACTGCACACACTGGGGAAGAAGAGTGGTGGCTTGTTATATCTGGAGGCAAAGGGGACCTACTACATGATATAATGCAATGCCCAATACTTTATCTTAAAGCTATCATCACAAAAATCCTGTAAGCTTTTTTGGCATCTTACATGTAGAAACACTGAAGCATAAGAGATTAAAGAACTCACTCACCATCACCAACTTGGAAAGTGACATTTTTCCTCCATTCTAAGAAACGTTTTTTTGTTTTTTTTCATTTTGCCATCTCTGAATTTGGAGTGCATCTTCCGATCACTGGATTGTTGTGGTTTAATTGGCAGCATTTTCCTTCCTATTAGCACATAAAATAATAGCACATCTTGCAAGTAATGGTGTTTTAGATTCGATGAGACCCTAGTGAAGCCAGGAATGAGATCTAACCCCGTCTGACTCCAAAGCCCACATGTTTTTGAAGCCTCTGGACGAGGGCAGGGATGTAATCAAGTGGGTCTTTGCTTCATAGGTATGAAAAATGGCCTTGATGGAATTTTCTTCTTGTGCTTGCAGGGAAGGAAGACAGCGTCATTCCACTATCCCGGGGGAGGTGCTAAGTACAAAGGTGAAGCCGTCCAGAGGTCCCTGGTGGAATCTTACACTCACCCAGACAGCAACGAAACAGAGTGGCGGGAAAACATTGACATCGTCATGAACTGGTTCACGAAGGAAGACTTTGACTTCGTGACACTGTACTATGGAGAACCAGATAACGTGGGACACAAATTCGGGCCCGAGACAGAAAACAGAAAGGTGATTATTAAGCAAATCGACAGGACCATTGGGTACCTGGTGGAAGCCATTGAGAGGCACAGCTTGACTGAGCACCTTAATGTCATCATCACATCAGACCATGGCATGACCACAGTCAAAAAGAAGCCCAATGTCACCGAGATCCTCTTGACCAACTACATCAAGTTCAGGGACTTGGTCAAGTTTCACATTGTGGACTATGGAGGCTTTGGGATGCTCCTGCCCAAACCAGGGCAAAAGGAAGCCCTTTACCAAGCGCTGAAGAATGCACACCCCCACCTGAAGGTCTTCAACAAGGAGGACTTTCCAGAACGCTTCCATTTTGCTAAACACGAGCGGGTCCTGCCAATCGTGTTGTACGCTGACTCTGGTTACAACATCAATGCGGTGAGTTGATTTTAAAATGAATAATGTCATCTTGGATCTGGAAGACTGCCTCTAGGGAGGAACACTTCTGAAAAACATGAAAACATAAGTGGATGCACAAATGAGTTGTAGCCTGCTATTTTCTAAGTGTTCCCCACCCCTACCCCCAATCCTACATCCCACCGAACCACCCCTGCCCCACGTTACCATTATGCAATAATAATGACAAACACCCCTGGCCAAAGCTAAGTGCCCAGCACTGTGCTCAAAACTTAACATGAGCTATTTCATTTTTGTCTTCCCAACAACCCGAGAGATGCTTTCATCTCCCCCAGTTTAACAAGGAAGAAGCCAGAGCTAGAGAGAGTGATTTGGGGTTAGAAGTCGAAGGCTGATGTCTGAACCCAAGCCTGTATGCTTGAATATTTTGCACAGATCACCAGGAAATTCATCAAAAAATAAATAAATAAAACAAAAAACCAATGGTTCCCCTTTGTACATATAAAAAAAAAAAAAGCAATCCTGTTCACACAAAAACTTATACACAAATCCTCATAGCAGAATTATTCACAATGATCAAAAGGTAGAAACACCCCAAATGCCCATGGATAAAACTTATGGATAAATATAACAAATATGGCATATCTGTACAATGAAATAGCCATTAAAAAAGGAATGAAGACATAATACATGCTACAACTTCCATGAACCTTGAGAATGTTATACCCAGTGAAATAAGTTAGATACAAAGGACCACATATTGCATGATTCCATTTAAATGAAATGTCTGGAATAGGCAAATCCATAGAGACAGAACATGATGCTAGCGCCCTCCCTGGAAGGGTAGAAGGAGTTAACATCTGTTTATAACGCATTCAGAACAATTCACGGTGCACATAGTAATTGCTGGATGTTTGAGCTTATTGTTATTGTCAGTATTGTTATTATCATCTTCGTGTTGTTTCTAATGAATATGCTTTCTTTATTCTCTCTTAAAGATCTTTCATTCCTTGCTCTTCTCTCTGCCACTGCAGAGAGCTGTGTCCTTCTTTGTCGTTTACATTTTCAAAGATTTCATGGATCTGACAAACATGATATTACACTAAGGGGCAGTTTTCTGCAGATTCGAATCTAAAATGGCTTTTTTTAATATGATTACCTTTCAGCAACTTATAATATATTTCAACAAAGGAGATCATGGCTTTGATAATGAACTCATGGACATGAAGACCATCTTCAGAGCTTTCGGGCCAGATTTCAAGAAGAATCACCTGGCCGAGGCTTTTGACAGCATCCACATCTATCCGCTCATGTGTAAGCTCCTGGGGGTCACTCCTGAACCCCACAACGGTTCCCTGGCAATCACCCAGGAAATGCTCGTGGACTCTTATGACCAGCAGCCAGGTGAGATACAAAAGCAACCACCAGAAAATGGGCATTGTGGTCTGTTCTGTCCTGAGCTAGAAAAGATTCATAATGGGGTCTCCTAGATAGGGGAGGGGCGGGAATCAAGCAGAATAATCCTGTTTCCCAGCAGCTTCAGTGCCTCCAGCACAAGATAACAGCAGCTGTAAAAAAGATAGCAGAGGAAGTAGGGAACCCCTGGACATGTTGGTGATATTTTAGTGCCTCAGGGGCAAAGGGAAGGCTCTCTATTGAGGATGTCAGACAATAATCCTTCTGATCCTCAGAAAAAGCGTGCAGTCTGCCCCCAGATGCCCCTTGTAGACACCGACAATCAGACTTCCTTCAGCAACTCCCTGCAAGCTGGTGCCTGGAAGAAAGCTGCTCACAGGGGAATCACAAAGTCTTACCATTCCACTCAGTGTTGAAAAAAAGGGGCAGGGGTTCCCATAGATGTGGTTGCTAATTCTTAAGATTTCTGGACCGACCAAGTGGCTTGTTGGTTAGGAGTTGGCTTGGGACGGCAGCTCTGAGCAGCGGTCCCGGTTTGGATCCCACATGAGGGCCTGTGATGCTGCGCCCTCTACAGCTAAGATGGTGAACAACAGCTCGACCCGGAGCTGGGCTACTGTGAGTCACCAGCAATGGCGGCGTAGGCTCAGTGGGGCTGGCCAACAGCTGGCGTGCGCTTTCGTGAGCTGTTGTGAGCTGCCGTGAGTGGCCATCCAATGGCCGGCGAGCGACTGCCTCACCCGGGAAGAGCGCAATGATAATACGAACATGGGCCAGTGAAGCGACCAACTCCACAACTAGACTGAAGAACAAAAGGACAGCAACTTGTCTGTTTTCTTTCCCCTATTCCTCAACGCTATTCTCCTCTCCCAATTCCCCAATAAAATCTTTAAAAAAAAAAAGATTTCAAAAGCCTTTATCTGGGCCATATAAAGGAAGAAAGGCATCATGTCTGGGAATGCAGTCACTTGCAAACACTGGGCAGCTTTTCTTC
Organism: Hipposideros armiger; assembly: GCF_001890085.2. Lineage (NCBI taxonomy): Eukaryota > Metazoa > Chordata > Mammalia > Chiroptera > Hipposideridae > Hipposideros > Hipposideros armiger. Next base: position 1,340,067 of record NW_017731665.1, on the reverse strand, counting down.
TGCCAGGAGAGACTGAGATACGGCCCAATGATTTATCGAGCGCTGAGAGCAACCACACTCAGTCAAAATGGGGTGCAAACAACAGCTTCCAAGCCACTGCCCACAATCGTCTTCGGAACTTACAGGAAGCCTGCCATTTTGCAGAAAACTAACTGAATGACCAAGTCACCAAATTATTGAGGAATTTTTTTTTTTAAGGTTTAGAGTTTTGCAGGAACTACTTGGGCCCTACTCCTGTCCCATAGCACATTGGGAGCCTGGAGGAAGGTGTACTTGACCATCAGTTATTGATAAGCAGGACATCCCACCAACTGATTTTCAGAGAATTGGCTTTTAGCAGACTGGTCATTTGGCAAAGTGGTCATTAGGCAAATGGCTCATTTGGCGAATAGGTCGTTTAGTAAATCGGCTTTCAACGACTTGCCCTGTGAGATTTCTCTACAGTGAGCACTTTCTTGGGTTAAATGTGCATTTCATTTCCATAATTGATATTCACTAACTCCTAGATGGGAAACTTCCCAGGGACCCAGAAACAGCCAGGACAGTCTCTTAATAATCAGACAATTAAAAAAGCGTCTGATTTATTTTTTTTTAACAGGAGCAGAGACACTGAAGGCATCTGTTCTCCAAAACACAGCGTTGGGTCTCGGGATTGTCACAGGAATTCTTGTCATTCTGTTTGTCAGTAGCGTGACATACACAGCCATTCGTCGGAAAAAGAAGTGAGTGGCTTTTGGGTTACCTGGGGTTGATAGGTGCACACTGTAATAATTCATTTCAACCACTTCCTGCAGGCCATGGCGGTGGGGGTGGGGGTTGGGGGTGGGGTCCAGCACTTTGAGAACCCAGCAACCAGAGCCAACTTCACAGGCTTGCGACCTGGAAAATCGCACAGGGCCCAGAGCTTAGAAGAGCCCTCAGCTTGGTTTAATAATCTACTGTCACCATCTCAAAATTCTTGATTTTTTTTTAACAAGGTCCCTGCATCTTCATTTTGCACTGGACCACCCCAAATTATGCACTGGTTGTATTCATTTTCTATGGCTGCCATAACGAAGTATACAACAAACTAGGCGGCTTAAAACAACAGAAATGTATTATCTCACAGGTAGTCCTAGAAGTCCAAAATCAAGGTGTCAACAGGGTCGTGCGTGCTCCCTCTGCAACCTGTTGGGGAGGATCCTTTCTTACCTATTCTAGCTTCTGAAGGTTGCCAGCAATCCTTGGTGCTCTTTCTCCAATCTCTGCCTCCACTGTCACACAGTTGTCTTCTCTATGTGTCTCTGCCTTCACATGGTCTTCTAAGGACACCAGTCATGGAATTTAGGGGCCCCATAATAAGATGGGTATGACCTCATCTTAATTATATCTGCAAATACCCTACTTCCAAATCAGGTCACATTCCTAGGGACCGGAGGTTAGGGTTTCCAACATATTTTGGGGGCGGACACCATTCAACCCATAATACTGGCCCCGCCACCAGCCAAAGCGTTATATGAACTTGGTGTACAGGACCCAGAGCTCTGTGCATCCTATGAGCCTCTTTCTACATCTACATAGTTTATCACTGGACTGAGCCTTCCGTATTCCTTACTATTCTGACCATTCTTCTATTTTAACATAGCACGGGGACCTTCCAAACACCATAAACTAAGGAAAGTCTGAAATTTACTTAACCTTAACTCCATTACAAAGCCACATTTAATGTAGTTTATGTTTGAACTGTGAAATTTTCCTATAAGTTGAAACATGACCTAGAAAGGTCTCTATACCCTGAAGCAACATTTTAGAAAGAAATCAATTGGCCCCTTTTTTTATAGAAACCGCTAGCCGTAGGAGAGATCCAGGAAAAACTTCAATGTACTGGCTGAATTGCCATGCCCACAGCATAATTTCTAAAAAGCAGCCATTCTATACAGCTAAAATACATTAGATGATGATGATTATTATTACTAAAGAAAGCTTCAAGTCCAGAAGTTGACTCTTTAATATAGCATGTGCACATCCGCTCTCACCATTGGAAGGACCACTGTGACATGTCCTAATGCTTCTCTCCATATCAACACCACCTGGAATTTTTTACTTCATGCAATCAACACCACGCCTGTGAGGTCCACGAGATGTTAAAAATCCCTTCAGTGCCTTGCTCCTTGCAGATTCACACCTGAGCTCTATGACCCTGTGACCTCTGTCCCTCCTGAGAGCCCACTCACAAAGATAAAGTTTAGTTCTGTGTGCAGATCAATGCTGTGGCCCACTCAGGGTCCTTCCCCAAGATGCTTCCCTTCTACGGCATCAGGAAAGGCTGGACCAGCCTCGGTTTATTAATATCTTAATATAACATCATATAGCATCACTGCGGCATTGACTGTACATGCCCTTTTGCTCCTCAGAGGGAAAGTAATTAATAGCTATTATGTGTGTTCATAGAACAAGCCCTGTATTTATGAGTTTCACTGACCCGCTCCCATTGGTTTTCATTGTCTACTGCAGGCAGAGAGCTGAGCAAAACAGCAACAGTGAACAAACTCGCCGGACCCAGTTCTGAAGCATCATTCCTTTAGGACCAAGGCACAAACAATAGTTAAGACTCATTGTCGTATCACAGGTGATTCCATCTCAACACACTGTGACTAAGAGGATTTATGCGACATCTCGGACCCCGAAACCATTAATTCCGTGTAAAAACACAGCAATAACCGCAGCGCACTTTATTTAAATCAACAGTGTTCAGGGAATAAAAGATGAACAGTTTTTGTGTCAAATCCTGTGCTCACTTGGTTGTGGAAGAAGCACAACCGATACGAGAGAATAAATGCATTCAATTAGAATTAATTCTCCTCTCTTGGTCTCATAGCTGAGCAAGGCTCCAGTGTTTCTCATCTGAAAAAGGTAATAAGATTTCATCTATCCCCTCATCTACCTTCTGCAAGTATATTTAACAAATTAGCTCTCAAGACACATCTAAGCATCCCTGGTGGTCTAATGGTTAGGATTCAGCGCTCTCAAGACACATCTAAATGAAGCTTTATGAGACGTTTGTGAGGGTAACTGTGTTAGACTTTGAACACAGTTCAAACTCCAGAGGCAGCACTGGTGGGTTGTGAACAGTCTGCCCTTCCTTTCACTCAAGACATAATAATGTCGAACAGAAATAATTTTTTTTTCTCTTCCTCCCCATCCCCACCTCTGTACCACCTCACAACCCCCAGGAGCCCTCTTACTCTTTTTTCAGATTCCTTTTTTCCTGCAGAGTGAGAACTCCCACTTCTAGCTCCATGTGCTCGCCTGCACGGCACAGAATACCATCATCCTTCTGCATTTATCTATGTGACGATTAGTTCTATGTCTCCTTCCCCCAGGAAACCCTGAGCACCTGGAGGGCAGAG
>NW_017731665.1:1332862-1335368 GCF_001890085.2 Hipposideros armiger | reverse complement strand
TCCTCTGGGCACCGCCCCGCTTCCGCCCCGTCTCCGGAGCCCCACCCCGCCATGGCGCCGGAGGAGAGCGCGGAGGCCACGCTCCTGCTGCGGAGTTTCGAGCGCCGCTTCCTGGCGGCGCGCGCACTGCGCTGCTTCCCCTGGCAGGTGGGCGGCGGGGTTCGCGGATGGCAGGCGGGGGGCGGCTGGGGACCGGTGAGGGCGGGACTCCGGGCTCCCACTCCCGCCCCCCCCAGCGAAGTGACGGCCTCGGTTCCCTCGCGTGTCAGGGCAGCACCTCCGGTCCTTGTCCCCAGGCTCCGCTGAGGACCGCGAAGGCTGGCGGTCGAAAGCAGAAGGTGCACCTTTGCGCACTTGGGAGGCCTGCCCTGCACCAGGCCATCCCTCTTCCCTTGGGCACTTCCCGCTCTGGGCTGCCTTTGCGGACTTGAGTCCCGTGAATTCAAGGAATGCAGGGTTTCCTCCCAGCTCCCTGTTCACTTGTGTTTTTAATGTCATGAACTGTTCACGATCATTTATTTGCATGACTTTATTTATTTAGCCAGTTATCCTGGCCGTTGACTAACAGCTACTGTTCCCCATTTAAACAGTCAACGTCCTTAGGACAGCAGGAGACCACGTTGCAATGAGCACAGTGACCAGGTCACAGACAGCACACACACACACACACACACACACCACCACCCCACTCCCCACCCCCGCCCAGGCCTGGGTGCTCTCATCTGTATCATCAGCATTGGACAGCATCGTCTCAGAGTCAGCTTGAGGCTCTTAAGCCTCTAATGGAAGAGACAGGAAATTACAAAGCTGGCCAGAAAAGGGATGAAAGAGGTCTCACCTCCCCTGCCCTGGGGACCTGTCATTGTCACACAGGCCAATGGCCATGGCAGCAGCTTTCTTCTGCCAAGGCAGGGTCTCTAATGACTCTGCTTCCTTTATAATTCATGCGCAGTGAGCTCACTGGGGCGACTCAATTTGGATATGTATTCCTCCTTGGGTCTGCCCCATGTGAAGGAGGGGTGGTTAGTCATTTGTATTTCATTGACATCAGCCATGAAGCATTCTGAGAGTTCATTTCTGGTCAGAAAAGAATATGTACATTTTTTAACCCAAAATTTAAACCTTCACAGCAGCCTCTGTGGGCTCCAATTCAATATTGACTAGAATCATTCACATGAAATGAGTGCTTACCCTGTACCAGGCCCATGCCAAAGGTGTACTTAGGCTGGCCCACAACATCCCATGGTGGGTACTATTACTATCACTGTGTTTGACCACAAAGGTTGTTTGACTAGAAAAGAAGTAGAGTGCAGCAGTGGAGAGCCCCGACCTGGAGCCTGCCTGATTGGAATCCTGGCCCAATCAAGCAAGCTGTGTGACCTTGGGCAAATGACTGCACCTCTCTGTGCCTTTGTTTTCTTATTAGTAAAACAGGAAATGTAAGGATGCCTACCTCATAGGGCTGTTGTCAGGAGGACATGAGTATGAAGCACCTGAGGCGGTGCCTGGCTCATGGTAAGTTAATGTAAGTGTTAGCTAGTAGTTGTAGCCTGTCACCGAGTATTTACTGAACGCCTTTCATGAGCCAGGCACCAGGATCAGCAGCATACAGATGAGGCCCTGCTCAAATGAGAGAGCCAGAGAATAAACAAGCAAATGAATAAGCAAGAAAACACCAGGGGATGACAGTGACTATAAAGACTATAAAACAGGGGCAAGTATCGTCAAAGTAGGGGAGTCAGGGAAAGCCTCCCAGAAGGGGATATTTGAGCCAGGACCTGAACAGTGAAGCAGCCAGCGGCCATGGGAGGTCTTGGAGAGCAGGCAGAGCAAAGGCTCTGCCAGTGAGAGCAAGCTGGGGCAAGGAGGCCAGGGTGGCTGGAGTGGAATGTGCAGGGATGGGACCGGGGTGGTGGCAGATGAGGTTAGAGAGACAGGCCAGGGCCAGGTCTTGTAGGCTTTTAAGGCATAAGTTCCTCTGGAGGAATGAAGTAATTTGCTCGGTATCACACACCAGCTGGGCAGTCTGCCTGATTCTGGAGCCTGAGCTCACTGCCAGGCTGGAGTTCCCTGCAGGAGAGGATAATGTCGCTGGGCCTGGCAGCTGCACATTCTGTATGCCCATTTTAACTCAGCTGTCAAGTCCAAGGCGAACCCGTCAGGCGTTGATGTCGCAGCTACCTGTAATTCCTGGCTGACCAGTTCAGCCACAGAGCTGGTCTGTGACCCAGGTGAGGCTAAGCAGCCGGCGCTAATGCGAACCAAGAGTCTGTTTCCTGCCATTCTTTCTCCAACTCATCCAGGTGTAACCCTGGAATTGTCAAGGTCAGGCTTTCGGCCGCCTGTGACTTCCACTTCCAATTGGCCCAAATCCCTGGGGAGACATCACTTAGCGAATTGCCAACATGTCCTATTGCATGTTTAATGTTCCTGTGAAAATGCCCTTGAGATATCTCTTTCTTTCTCTCTCTCTCTCTCTCTCTCTCTCTCTCTCTCTCTCTCTCTC
>NW_017731665.1:1318716-1332756 GCF_001890085.2 Hipposideros armiger | reverse complement strand
CTCTCTCTCTGTCTCTGAATAGAGCCTAGAAGAGAAATTAAGGGACTCGGGTTCTGAGCTGCTGCTCGATATTTTGCAGAAGGTAAGAATCACGGAATCACTGAGGTGCCTCACCAGCCTCCTGACCTGCCGGTAAGGTCGTGAAGGAAATGCAGTGGGTGTGCTCGTATCCTTTAAAAAGAAAGGCACTGCGTTTGGTTGCTAGCACCTCAGAGAGTTCTGGCTCTTTTGTTTCCTTAGATGAAGATATCAGAATATACAAAAATCTACTTGAGAGGAGGGAGTCGGGGGATATTTTTTAAACTGTCTACAGAGAAAATAGAGATGACAGCTGTGGGAACGTCGAGCATCTGCTAGCTGTTCAGAGACTTCTTTACGTTTAAGGAAAAAATGAGAAGGCGCATCTTGCCCATTTATATCCCTTCTAGACGTGAATGGACCGCTGCTTTTGGGAGGTTGGCTTTGGATGCGAAGGTGCATGTGGGTTAGGGTATATGTGGAACCACCGCTCTGCTTGGCCTGGCCCCACCCTGTCCCTGGCCATGTGGATTGAGTGCAGATAACACTGCACCCTGGCTGTCGGCCCTCTGAAGGGTCATGAACCCTTCTCAAAACCCAAAGCTATGGCCCCTCCCCCCAGAAAAAAAATGCACCAGAGGAATATATTTTGCATACACATTCAGAGGAGTCACAGACCCTCCTCCAAACACCAAGCCCATCCAAGGAGCCCAGGTTAAGAATTCCTGTGTGGAGGGTGACGCGGAGTATCCGTTTGATCACCACGTGGAGAAGGTGGGGCCATAGCTAGGGGGGACTTCTGGGCATTCCACTATTCAGGACTGTGGGCTCAGAGATGTCCAAAGTCATTGTCTTGTGGCCTACTCTGATTCTCACCCCACATACCACCAGTCAACTAGAAAACCCTTGAAGGGTCGTGTGGGTATTTTATTACCAGGAGTAAAATCATGTCACTTCAGCCATTAGGTCCCACACGTAACCCAGTTTCCACTCTCACTGCTCCTGTTGTCCTGTCTTCCTTCCCAAAATGCCAGGCTGTGGCCACCTTGGAGCACACAAGCTGTCCCCTCTGTCTGCTCTTTGCTCTCTGGGTTTCCATTGAAGTATGGACCCTGAGAGCCCCCTTCCCCTTCACCACATCCCAGGCAGAGCCCTCGTCTTCCTCTGCCCCGGCCACAACAGCACTCACCATGGTCTGGCTCCCGCCCATCTCCTGGGCCTAGGCTGCGAGCTCCAGCACAGGTGCCAAATCTGCCTCGTTCTCTTGCTTCTTCCATGGAGACAGATAATCGCATCCCACACTTGTCATCACTACAAACGCTAATTCGTGCTGGCTGCCCTGGGAAGTGGTATGTCTTAGTCCATTCCAGCTGCTGTAACAGAATAATATAGACTGGGCAGCTTACAAACAAGAGGAATTTATTTCTCACAGCTCTAGAGGCTGGCAAGTCCAAGATCAAGGTGCCAGCAGGTTCAATGTCTGGTGTGGGTCTACTACCTTGTTCATAGGGGGCCATCTTCTCACTGTGTCCTCATATGGTGGAAAGGGCAAGGGAGCTCTGTCAGGTCTTTCTCATAAGGGCACTAATCCCATTCATGGGGGCTCCACCCCCAAGACCTAATCACCTCCCAAAGGCCCTGCCTCCTAATAGAATCGCATTGGGGGTTAGATTTAGCATACGAATTTGGGCAGAGGGTGGGCGGGGGACACAGACGTTCAGTCTATCGCAGGGTGTTAGCTTGGGTCCATATGCTTCGTGTCCCTGCCCCAGGATGGGTGTTGGAAACACTACCACAGTCTGTACTACTGTTGCAGAGAACTTTTGTTAGGAAAGGGCTTATTCTTAAGACTCTTTCAGATACACGAGGGTCACCTGAGGCCGAACCCTTGTATCTGTACATGTCTCTGCTAAGGGATCGGGTAGCTGGGGTTTGCCCTGTATTCACCTGAAGCCCACGGGAAACTTAAGGCCGGGTCTCCCCAGCAACACACATGTTCTTTGTCACAGACCGTGAAACACCCTCTGTGTGTGAAGCATCCACCGTCGGTGAAGTATGTCCGGTGCTTTCTCTCGGAGCTCATCAGAAAGGTCAGTAGTGGGCACTGTCCATCCAGCAGCCAGATGGCATCTGGGACTTGGCTGGCTCTCCAGAAGCGGGTCCTCTGCCCAACTTTGCCTGTGGGAGCTCAGGTCCATCCCCTGCCCTTTGCCTGCTCTGCAAACCCCCATATGGAAGGAGGCTCCCTGGGCAACTGGCTTCCAGCTGGGTTCCACCAATAAGAGGCCGTGGAGGGCAGGACGAAGGGAGAGGCCAGGGTTATTTCTCCCTCTCTGCTTCAAGGGGTGTCTGGCAACAGCTGCATCTCCTCTGTGGTTCCCCCAACAGGGTTCTCATTCCTACCTGGCAGCCCTGAGAAACCCCTCTTTCTGTCCTGCTGGCCCTAGGGGTTTTGACAGTTTCCAGCTGTTGCCGGTCTCTGAGTTGCCACACTGTCCCCACTGGAGGTTTTAGATCTTGCAATGCCTTTATAACTAGTTCCCCATACTGTCTTCTCCTCAGGAAAATACCTAGAGTGGTTCTTTCCTGACTGATACAGGATGGATTTTAAGGATGAGCCCAAACTTGCTGGGTTTCACATTAGACTGGACTTCAGAGAGGTGGTACCTCAGTGGTCAGCCCCTAAACATAAGGGCTGTGCCTCACGCAGGCTGAGCACATGGACCGACCCCGGCTTCTCCGCCACCTCCCTCCCCAGTTCCCACCAACTTGGCGGGTTTCCCTGGCACTTTCAGGAGAAGTGTGGCCACCCTACCCCACCCCAGCCCCCTGGCGCACAGCAGGGGGGTGCTCATTGATGAAGCCACACCCCATGATGTGGAGTGCCCGTCGTTGTGGCTTTTGCTGCACCCACTTCAAAGCACCATTTGTTTTCTCCACCCAAGACATCATGATGGCGGAGCAGAGCTCTCTGTCCCTGTCACATGGCAGCTCTCACGCTATCCCATTTTTGTTGCCCTAGACTACACCTCTCTGAGATACCCCAGGTCCCTCCACCAAGTGAATTTTTTGTATGCCAGGTGGCCTATATTGTCAGTCCACCCCAAACCGCCCCTCCAAATTTGGTGAAAAGCCTCCAGCCATTTTTGGAAGTCAGAGTAAAAGCGAATAGGCAGGTTTGATTTATGTGGGTCAATTTAATGCTCTTGCTGAAGTTCTCGCTCCATCCGCCCCCAGCATGAAGCTGTCCACGCAGAGCCTCTGGATGAGCTGTACGAGGCATTGGCGGAGGTTCTGACCGCCAAGGAGCCCAACCGGTGCCATCGAAGCTATCTGCTGGTAGGAGATGTGTGCCCTCCTCCCCTCACAAGCCAGACGCCCACCTCTGCATAGTAAATCTCAGGCTCCACTCAGCCTCCCGTGGGCTCAAATCCTGACTCATCACCTCTGTGGTCTTAGATGGGGTCAGTTAACCTCCATGAGCCTCAGTTTCCCAATCTGTAAACCAAGCTCTTCCACACATAACAGTACCTATCTTACGGGGTGTCCGGGGGTTAAATTGGGAAGTGCGCAGTGATTGCATAGAAGGGACCTGGTGCTCAGTCCCCTGTAAGTACCAGAGGGGCGGATGTTACAGGACGGCAGTCGCTTCCCGCTGTCCCCGGCCACCATCCTCACCAGCCTGGCCCAGTGCCTCCGCCTCCTGACTGGTCTTGCAGCTTCTTGTCCCTCAAAAATCTATTCTGCACACAACAGCCAGAGGGATCGTGGATGTTTTTGTATTTTGGCTTGTTTGTTTTTAACCGCTTACTATAAAATAAGACATAGATAGAGAAAAGCACACAAAAGCAATGTAGAGCTTACTGAATCGTTGCAAGGTGGCCAGCATGGTAACTGCCACGCCAGTCAAGGGACAGAAATGTGTGACCCATCCCCATCCTAGCCCACCCTCCCTTTTGTTGTAACCGCTCTGATGTTTTGTCACTGCCCTGTCCACCTCTGGACACTACTGTTTTGTCTTGCCCATTAGGTCGGCCTGGCTTGTGTATGTCTCCCTTCATCCACAGGTACCCCCAACCCCAGCTCTTTCTTTTCCTGGCAGTGCTTGTGTTGAACAGCCCTGGTGGTTCGGCCTGGACGGCTTCCCGCAGGCTGGCTTTTGGTTGCACACACGTGGTGCTCTTCAACTTGTTCCTCCATCCTCTGTTTCCCAAAAGTTGGCATCTGGATTCAGAGACCCACTAAGATTAATGTCTGTTTGATCCCTTTGGCAGGAGCACACTATGGGGTCCTAGGAGGTACATCATATCTGTTTTTCACCCTCTTAATAGTGGTTACGGATGCCCAAAGCTTAGACACATTAATCCATTGGAGGATTCAAAGGGGTGACTTTCTGATTCTATCATTCTGTTTTCATTCGTTAACTGGAAAAGGTTTACAAGGAGATGCCTCTTTGCATCCACTGTTTGGTTGCCCACTGGTGCAACTCATAGAGGAAAGGCAGGATACAGGCTCGATCTTTTCCTTTTCAACATAGTGAATTGGTTTCTTATCATCCCCAGAAGGGGTACATTTCATTGCAAATTGTGTCTTTATTGAAGCTCAAAGTGTGCTATTTTCTCTCCTTGAGTCTCTTAAATATGTTTCTCCATTTTCTTCGACATAAAGCATTGCCGTGGAAAAGCCCGGTGATAATCTAATTTTCTTTCCCATTTATGCCCCATGGCCTTTTCTCTTAGATGACTAAAGGATTTTTTTCTTGAGGTTGGTTGCTCTGGGCCAGTGATCTCAGGTACAGTGCGTACTCCTTCAATATTTATTTCAAGTCTTTGTTTTTTCAGGAATGCTTTCCCGAATTATAATTTTTAGTATTTGTTCTTTGCTTTCATTTTCCATAACATAGTATTGGGTTGTCAGAAAAGTCATGACGCATTTTTGCAATGAAAAACATAGAAAAAAATACGTCATGACTTTTCCAACAACCCAATACCTTAAAATGGGTGGTTTAAACAAAAGACATCTATCATCTCACAGTTCTGGGATCTGGGAGTCCAAAATCAAAGTGGTCATTAGGTTGATTCCTTTTGGGGGTGACAGAGGAAAGGTGTGTTCCAGGCCTTTCTCCTGGGTCTCCTCCCTGTGTCTCCTCCCGTGGTCTTTTCTCAGCCATGTCTGGGTCCTAATCTCTTCTTAGGAGGGCACAGCCATTCTGGGTTAGGGCCCGCCCTAATGACCTCCTGTTAACCTGATTTCCTCTGTAAAGACCCCATTCTCCGAATAAGGTCACATTCAGAAATACTGGGGATTAGATTTTAACATGAATTGGGGTGGGGGGGCACAGCCCATAGCAATCTCTTAATTTCTTTTTTTTTTTTTTAACTTTATTGGGAACAGCCATGGTCATTGGTTACATGTTGCTTTCATGCCACAATGGCATAGTTGACTTTATTAAGGAGGGCGCCGCTCACCGTGGCCCATGTGAGGATCGAACCAGCAACCTTGGTGTGTTATCAGCACCACCCTCTAACCAACTGAGCTAACCAGTCATCCCCTGTGAATTTCTTTTTGACTTTTAAAAATCACTCCTTTAAAAAAAAAAAAGGAAAGACTTGGCTAAAAAAAAAAAAAATCACTCGTTCCACCTCCTGTTTCTCTTGAGTTTGTTTTTTGTTTTGTTTTGTTCTCATTCTCATGTACCTTTATTTCTGAAATGATGTTTTTTCTGTTATCGTCACACATTCCTGAGTGTTTCTAGTTGCCATTCAGCCCTTGCTCAGGGTCGCTCACACCCCTCCAGACTGGGGTGGGCAGGTTCCTACCCACATGTTCCTGCTGTTCTTGGCTAGCCATGCATTTCCCGGGAACACCTGTTGGGTCTGGGTTCTTCTGTCCTCAGGTTCCCCACGCACCCCGTTGCTTCTCTCTTCTCTCTCCACAGACATGTTGAGCACAAGAGCTGTGTCTGTTGGTGGTTTGCCCTCACTTGTTGATATTTTCTGGTTCCCAGAGCTACCTTGTCACCCAGTTTTGTTGTAAAGGTTGTCCATATCTTGCTGCTCTGTCTGTTCTTACGTGAGCATTCAGGAAGATTCAAAACTACACTGCAGCCATCTTCCCTGAGCCTCCCCAGAGGGACCCCCAGATTTAAGAGGTAAATTGGATCATGTCACTCACCTGCTCAGAACCCACCAGTGGCTTCCCTTTGTACTTAGACTCAGATCCTAATTCCTGACGTGGCCCACGAGGCCCCGCATTCCCTTCCCCTCCCTTTCTCTCTTATCTAGTTCCTCCTGCTCACCCTGTGCTCCAGCCCCCTGATCTTTTTTCTCTTCCTTGAACTCACCAGCCACAGTGCTGCCCCAGGGCCTTTGCACTTGCTGTGCTGAAATACTCTGCCTCTAGAACCTTACATGCTTCACTTCTCCTTTTCACCCAGATCTCAGATCACATGTCACCTCCTCCAAGAAACTGTCCCTGACCAATCTATCTGAGCCTCCCCCCACCACCAATCTTCTGCTATCGTGTGGTCCTTTTTATTTTTTTCGTAGCACTGGAGAACTGTGTGAAATTGTCTCATTTGTTTATTATGGTTTATATTCCCTACTGGTATGTAAGTTCCATAAGAACAAGAAATGAGTTCATCTGGTCACAGCTGAATCCCCAGCACCCATTTTAGATGCTCAGGGAAAAACTGTGTGCGTGAACAAATGAATGCTCACAAACTCCAGAGACCTGAACCCCCTACGTGAGTTTCCTGAGCTCAGAGACAGCCAGGAAACCACCCCTGGGTAATTGCATGTTGGGGTTACCATTCTCAGGGGGCCCCAGGTTGGAGAACATTTCACAGCTGCATGTTCCATGGAGCATGTACCAGTAAGCCAAGTGTGGGGTCCCCCACCTGCTTTGGGAGCAACATGAAACTCCAAAGGCCAGAGAATTCTCCACCCCCAAATGTGATTCAGAAAGGTCCCACACACTGTGATTTTTCACATATAGCTCATGATACCAGAGTTGGGACTTTTTGTTGTTGTTACTAATTATAGATTCACAGAAAGCTACAAAAATAGTACAGAGAGGTCCTATGTGCCCTTCCCAGCTTGCCCCAGTGGACACATGTGACTCTCACGCAGCATCACAGTGAGGTCACTGACACTGGCACAGCGCATGCATAATTATGTCATTTGTCACACGTGGAGATCTGCACAGGGACCACTGCAGTCAAGATACAGACCTGTCCAGTCACCCCCAAGGCTGCCTCAAGCCACTCCTGTATAATCACACCCATCCCCTACCCCCGGCAACCACTGATCTGTTCTCCATCTCCACAATCTGTCATGTTTGAGAATGTTACATAAATGGGATCACACAGTAGGTGACCTTCTGAGACTGGCTTTTTTCACTCAGCATAACACCCTTGCGATCCATCCAAGTTGGTGCACGCGTCAATAGCTTGTTCCTCTTTGTTGCTGTGGAGTATTCCACGTATGGACTTACCGGTTTGTTCAACCATCTACCTGTTGTGATTTTATTTTATTTTTTTAACACCAGCTCCTTGTCTTCTGGTAGCTGGATTAATTCTTTCTCCCTGTCTCCATCCAGCCTTCTGGAGATGCCGTCACTCTCTCTGAGAGCACAGCCATCATTTCCCATGGCACCACCGGCCTGGTCACGTGGAACGCAGCTCTCTACCTCGCAGAATGGGCCATAGAGAACCCAGGGGCTTTCACTCACAGGTGACCTCGGAGCGCAGGGCAGGGCACCGAGGTGGCTTTGCTCTGGCACAGTTGCAGACACACGTCCCCTCCTCCCACCTAGGACTGTCTTAGAGCTCGGCAGTGGAGCCGGCCTCACAGGCCTGGCCATTTGCAAGATGTGCCGTCCCAGAGCCTATGTCTTCAGTGACTGTCACAGTCGTGTCCTCGAGCAGCTCCGAGGGAATGTCCTTCTCAACAACCTCTTATTGGAGCCAGATGCCACCACCCCTGTGGAGCACCCAGTACACGACACCCACCATTCAGAGAGCCCCAGGGTGACAGTGGCCCGGCTGGACTGGGACACTGTGACGACCCCCCAGCTCACTGCCTTCCAGCCAGACGTGGTCATCGCCTCAGGTACCACCTAGCCCGGGCCACTGGAGCGAGTGGCTTCCTGTGGCTCCACCCAGCTCTCAGCTCAGGGAAGGGGACAGTTGATACCTCAAGGGGCCGAGGCGGGTCATAAGATATCTGGAAGGGTCATCATGGGCCTCCAGGGTGACATCAAAGCACAGCATGTGCCTCCTGGGTGCCCTATAGCCACAGTCCTCCTGTTGGAGAAAATGGTCACACACACACCCATTGTAATGGTTCCATCAGGTAAATGAGCCTGGCTCTTCCCAGCAAGGCCTGGAATAAACAGGCCCCAGGGCACAAAGCCAGGCTGACCTGTTAGCCAGGCCACATCCGAGTAGACACTTTTATGTCCCTCTCCGGGCTGAGGGAGACCTCCCGGTTGCCCTCTAGAACCGAAATGAAATGGCCAGAGCAGCCCCGTCTTCAGACTTGGGGGCGGGGGCAGAAATGGCCATGGCAGCCTTGTCTGCAGGGCCACAAAGAGCAGCATGATTTTACCAGGACCATGTCTGATTCCTCTATCATGAGCACCCACAGGCCTCGGGTCCGACCATTGTGATGGCTGAGTCAGGAAAGGAGCCACAAGTGCCTCGCGCCCCCGCTCGTCAGCTCCGGCCTCCTTCACCGTGTCAAAACTATATGTCCATGTGTCCGTGAGGAGAGGGGCTCCTGCATGTCCCTGTTGTACATGCACACCCCTGTGTCTCTCAGAGACAAGCCCCCCCCCCAGAGGGGACCACCCACTTCCAGTGCAAGGACAGGGTCTTTGAGAAAAGGGGCATTTGCCTTGGCAACCACCAGGCCCCTTGTCCTCTGCCAAGCTTACCCAGTCCCATGTCTGGCTGATAGCGCTGTGCCTCTGGTCCTGAGCCAAAGCCCTGAGACCCACGGGCCCACAGTGGCCAGAACGCAGAGCCTGAGCAATACACCCCAAGGTGGCACCCTTTTCACTTCTGCAAGCCCGGCTGTCTGGCACAGGAGCGAGTTTGTCCCCCCACACTGCAGAGAACAAAGCGGCAAGCTGCTGGAAACAGAAGTCTAAGGCACAGTCAGGGTTTGCTTTATTAAGTGTCCTCTAAATAGGCCATAGGCAAAGAATTGATTTTTTTTTTTTTTTTAAGAACAGCCCTGATATTTTTCGGTTGTTGCAGTGTCTTTCAGCAGCTTTTTCTTCTCTCCTAAGGGTTTTCTTTTTTTACCTGCATAATTTTCTTTCCATCTAATAGAACTGCTGCTTTCCAGGGCCTCGCCCTGCTGCCAAGGCTGGCATGACCCACAGCCCTCCATTCTGGGGTCCCAAGTCCTAGGGGGAGTCCCTGTCAGTAACCGGGGCTTTTTCATCGTAGATGTGCTGTATTGCCCAGAAACTATCCTCTCCCTGGTCGGGGTCCTGCAGAGGCTCGCTGCTTGCCGGAAGGACCAGCAGGCTCCTGACGTCTATGTCGCCTTCACCGTCCGCAACCCAGAGACGTGCCAGCTGTTCACCACCGAGATGGGTGAGCCCCAGGCCCTGGGACAGGCTGCTGGCTCTGAGAGATCACGCAGACCTGCAGGGACACAGTGCTAGCCCCACGTGGGACTCCAGTGAGGCAGAAATCAGGGACGTAAAGGAATGGGACCCTGAAGACAAACCAGGAAGCCCCAGACCACACGACGTGCTGGGCTGACAGCCCCTGCCCTGGAGGTCAGCAAAGGAGGCAGGACTGGAGAATGGGTTCTGAGGCAGCTGGTACCACGATCCTGGAGGTCTGAGACCAGCGGCCCTACTGTGTGTTTATAGCAAGTTTCGAGAGCCTGTTTCCTTGTCTATAAAGGGGAAAGGACAGCAGATGCCAGTAGATGTCAGGGTGGATGAGGTTCTGGCCACAAGGGTCAGGCACAGGCTCTGGAGGTGGATCCCATCACACCCTCGTGGAGCTGGGCTGCCACTGCCTCCAGGTCACCTGGACAGCAGAAATGTCACCCGGGGGCGGAACAGGACCTGGCATGCAGGGAGCACTCGGGAAGACGGTAGCTGCTATTACTGGATTAAGCACCCAGTAAATGGAAGAGCAAGGGATGACTTTAGAGAATGGGGAGGGGTCTGCCACTTACAGCCCTGAAGTGGCACTGCCGCGGGCCGGGCGCTGTCTTCAGATCCCCTGGCAGCCGGTGGGGTGTGCTATCATCCTGCACCTCCCCATGGAACACTCAAGTACAAGGAGGCTAAGTGACTGCCCAAGGCTCCAAAGTCGAGCCAGGCAGCCGGTTCCTGCTCTCCACCCAGCCCCCCACCCCACCACCACCGCCCTGCAATCCCTACCACCTAAGAGGCCCAACCAGGGCTTCCAACATGTAACCTGGCAGCAGTTCAAGACCCTGTGTTTGCCCCAACCTCCCCCCTACCCCCAAGCAAAGGCCCGCCTGCAGCAGCCTCTGCTAACAGATACACAGACGAACAGATACAGAGACCATCCAGACTCCCACCCACGTGTGCTCACGTCCCATTAGTGAAACGCGCTGCAGCCTCAAAGAAGGAAGTCTTTCAGATACTTAATGGGAAAAAAATGTCTACAATATATCTTAAGAAGGCGAAGTGCCAAACAGCATATATAGTATAAGCTCATTTTTATTTAAAAAAATCATCTTCATGTTAACATTCATATGGGGGAAAACCTGGAAGAACATACACCAGTTAACAGTTGTTATACTTGGACAGCAGGATTATAGACGCTTCCACATTTTTGTCTGATTTCACTTTTATATTTTTTCATTCGTAAAAACCTGATGACAAAATGATCGTCCAACAGCTCTTCAGACATCTGTTCTCAGGAAGAGGTCGGGGGGCCCTTTCAGATGTGCGTCCAGCTTTTGTGAGGAGGCACTGGGCTAAGCAGCCAGGCAGAGCGGGTTCTGCCTGAGCAGCTCCTGGTGACAGGGTGGACAGGTGCAGAGAGCAACAGGGAACCCAGACAGGCCGTGACCTTCAGGGATGGGCACGGCCCGCGGGGCAGAGGCAGGAGGCCTGGCTGCTGTGAGCTGTTTAAAAACTCAATTCCTGGTCCTGCCCCTGGAGGCTGATTCTAGGTGTCTGGATGGGGCCTGGAGATCTGTGATTCGTACTCTCTCCCACCCCCACCCCCAGCCTGTCCTGAGCCCCACACTGATAGGGGTGGTGTCCTGTCCCCAAACCCCACCATCCTGACATGTGCTTTGTTTCCAGGCCGGGTTGGGATCTCATGGGAAGCAGTGCCTCGTCACAACCAGAAACTGTTTCCGTATGAAGAGAACTCAGAGATGGCCATTCTGAAACTAACATTGTAGGTTTACATATGTTTTTGAAGAGTACCATGAAAATTAAATCGATATCCTGGAAAGAGTTTTCATGCGGGAAAGGTGATAAAAGCTTTCAGTGGACTTGAATGTTTGAAGAATGTTAAATTCCGGGTCAGGAACCACAAACTATATTCTAAAAAAATATAAACTGTGTGTGGGTGCCCCCTTCTCTCAGCATTTCCGGTTCTTAGGCAAATCACCATAAATCAGAGATGAAAATTTTGGCTCAGAGATAAGCATTTCATTTGTGCAAAAACATAACGTATGTTTTCCCCCCCATCCTGGACTCCCACACAAAATCAAGCCCATAGTATACACGACACGTCTGCTCTGACAGTGCAGTGGGCCGGCTGTATTTAAGGCGGACGTGAAAACGGGGACACGACAGGGCAGATGCTGGGAAAGGCAGATACCAAGAGACAAAAGCAGGGACGAAGAGATGTTGAAGAAGCCCTGGCAAATCACAGAAAAGTAATAAACTGGGGAAAAGAAAACACTCAAAGAAGAGGAAAGGAAAAGACAGAAGTGGTTCTTCCAAAGAAGAAACCAGGCTGAACCAGTTTCCTGGGCACAAACCCCTCGGCATTAAAATAACTTCATTCCCCAGGCTGCACCCGCCGTCCTTACAGCTGCCGTCCACTGGGAGGCGCTGCTTGAAGGACTTTGCAGGGACTGGGCAGCAGCTGGAAGGGGCTGCGGGAGGGAAGTGCCAGGTTTCTGGAAGGGGAAGGAGGGAGCAGGGAGGGGTTCACGTCAGCATGAGGGTCTTCCTTCCCCGACATCCAGCACCAGGACACACTCGGTGGGGTTCAGTCTTTGGCCCAAGGGATCATGTGTCCATAAGCAAAGGGAGAACCGTCTGCTTCCAGCTTTCGTCCCAACGAAGCTGCTTGGACTCCCTGAGGTTCTTCCGGAACCGGTTCAGTTTGCCAGCAGGATCAGGAAACTTTGAGAAAAGCATCTAGAAACAATATAACCAGACCTTCCCTCATTCCGGCTTCCCGCCAGCCCGGACTCCCGCCTCACAACAAACAGCAGCTGCCAGGCCAGTGATGCTACTGAAACCCTCCCTCAGTGGCCGCACTACCACCCCTAAAGTCCTGGAGCCTCCAAGGGCCTCCCTGCTTCCACACGCAGCCCACTGAACCGCTCTCAAACAGCTCAGACCCCCGAGTCCCCAACCCAGCAAGCCCCCTCCCTCACCAGGCATACGAGAGCCCTCATGCCAGCCACGCTCCATCTCCTACGCTGCCCCTACCTGACAGCAGCCAAGTTCACCATCCGCACAACGTGCTCCCAGCCTCTGCCATGCTGTTCCCTGCACCAAGAGCACCTCCCCCACCCCGCCTGGTCAGCCTCTGCCCAGCACCATCCGGCCCACATGCTGGGAACGAAGTGATCGCGTTGAAACTTTCCAGGTTTGCTAAACTAAGTCAGGTGTGTGCAAACTACAGCCTGTGGGCCGAATGCAACCCTCCATGTGTCTGTAAATAAAGTTTCATTGGAACGCAGCCAAAACCATTCACAGATTTTTCTATCTGGGCCTTTCCACAAAGTGTGCTGCTCTTGGTCTCAATTGTCAAAAATGATGTATTACTGTTTGTGATAAGAACTAAGTATCCCTTGAAGACTCCCGCCCATCCTCCAGGAGGCTCCCTTCACTCCTCACTCTCCTTCCAGTGTGTGGGTGCCCCCTTCTATCAGCATTTCTGGTTTTTGAGCAAATCACCATAAATCAGAAATGCAAGTCGCTCCCTCAGTGACACACACATTGCACCTGTGCGTCATCGGTACGGTGTAAGCTCCATAACCCCAGACGGCAGGTGGCGTGCACCCTAATTCCCCCAGCCTACTGAGCCCGGCCTCGGGCCGCTGCTCCCTCCCACTGCCCATCACAGGCCCACTGGACGGCAGGAGCATAGAATCCAGAAGCCCAGCTCGGCCTCCAAACACTGCAAGGCCTGGCATAGGGGCAGACGCAGCTACCTGCAGCTGAGCGGCCAGTTCCTCCGAGTCCTTGAAGACTAGGCCGTTTTCCTCATGTTTCACAAGCTCGTGTAAGCTGTAGAGACAATTGAGGGAGGCCTGAGGGGCATGGAGAAGAAACCGAACCCCCATGATGCCCAGGCCACCACTGCCCACCCGGAGGCAAAGCTACCGGTCAGGGACAGTCAGTCTGGTTTCAGTGACTCTGTTCTTAGGTTTGGCATCTGAAAAAAAGACCTGGAAAGACACACATCAAAAACCCCAAACCAATTCGGGGACGGAGGGACGGTGAGCTGGGATTTGGACCTTTTCTGTTACATGACTGTTTTCAGTGAGTACAGGCTCCGTGGGTGCTGTGATTTTTTTCCTTAAGCGCACGGCAGAAAACAAGGTAAAAACGCATCCCCCTGGAGGTAGGCTCAGCACATTAAGGGTGACTTTTCTGGGTAACCAGGGGGTTGACCCAATGTGCAGAGCTCAGCTCACACGCGGGTCTAACATCCTGGATTTCCCGTTCAGAGGCTGGCTCCTGAGCCTGTGGCACGGCAACTGTTTCTAGAACCTGTTCTAACACTGCCCTCTCTAAATGCCTATCTTTGCCAGGAGGAGT
>NW_017731665.1:1271831-1316901 GCF_001890085.2 Hipposideros armiger | reverse complement strand
TATATTTGATCACAATAACTAGAAAAAGAATCCACAGCAGACTCAACAGAAAAGCAGCTGTCACTATGAAAATAAACCCAAATAAACGACTTCCTATCACTCATTACTGGCTGGAAGCGCCTGCCAGTCAAAGGCTCTCTGCCTGGGACTGCTGACTGCTGGCGGCTGGAAGGTGAGGCCTGAGAGATTTATCAGCACCAAGCCAACTCTTCCGTCCCTGAGTAATGAAGATGGGGAGAGACAGAGGAAGGGCATTCCCTCTGGGAGAGTCCACACTGCAGGGCCCTCCCACCCTGGGGGAAAGGTGGGCCCCACCCAAGCCCAGGCCCAGCCTTCTTCCTGAATAAAAGCACAGGACTGAATGGCGGCCGTGGGGGCTGAGAGGACGTAACCCTCTCAGGATCCCTTGGCAAACAGCTCCCGGGCCCACCAGGCAGGGAGGAGCTGGCACACCAGGGAATGGCCTCATCTCCTCGAGTCCAGCCATGAGCTCTTTGGACAGGTTCTTGGCAGAATGGCGTCTCCCTGGCCAAGGCTGCCCCTGGAGCAGGGCCCAAGGCAGAGCCCAACCCAGCCTGAGGCCCCTTGCGCTGAGGATGGCTTTTCATTTGTAAAGGGTTGTACAAACGAAGAATATGAGACAGAAGCCGGTGAAATATTTACAACCTGGCCCTTTTCAGAAAAAGTCTGTCCTCCTGCCTTTGAGTATTCCTTTTTAAACCTCAGCCCTCTTCCCGCAGGCCTCCTGCTGGCTGTTCTTACCGAGAAGCAGGGGGTAGTCCTCAGCCTCCAACCACGGGGTACAGACCTGGATGTGCTGGAAGTGCTTCTGGCTGATGAGGTGGCTGTAATACTCCTTCAAAGGCCCTTTGCCTTGCAGAAAAAAAATCAGTCACTGCACTGGGCCCATCTCTGGCCCATCCCAGGCCTGAGAAATCTCTGCGAAGGAGTGAACAGGAGCTCCACACTCGGCTGCTCCAATCAGGCCCTGGTCCGAACGGCCCTTTCCAGAAATGACCCCCACCCCGGGGCTGTGCACCCTGCCCGCTGAGGCCATGGCAACCTGCACCCAACGGGCTGTGATCATGGCCGGGCTCCAGTGTCAACTAGCTACAGCTTCTCACACGGACTGCCCCTGTGCCCCGGCAGCCGTCACAGTATGTGCAGCGGGCTCCTGCCACCCTGGGAGCCCAGGGAACAGGAGGAGGGGACTGCACGAGGTGGGGCAGCTGGCCCAGGACCGTCCTCCTCCGACCACAGCCCTCTGCTTCTCTCCCCACTGGGCTACTCTGAAAGCAATTTTATGTCAGACATTGGCCTCTTTTGTTTAAAAAAAGGATGCCTGGAAACCACTGCAGAAGTGGAAAGCTCAGTATCTCTGAAATTGTGCTATCTGAGATTCAAGTCTAGACCCCATGCCCTGCTTGTGAGGACCTCTGAGCCTCAGTCTCCCCCTCTGCCAAGTGGGTGTAGAAAACCCTATGGCAGAGAGCTGCTGTGAGCATTAAAGGGACAAGGAATATCACTGCCTAACTTGGAGAAGGTACACAATAAAGGCAGTTGACTTCCACCTCCCTCCACTACACCCAAACTAAATACAGGAACATGGAGGGTCCCAGGTGGTACCTGTTATCACACAGACCAGAGAGGGAAGGCGTTCTCCATCCAGGATCAGCTGTTCAAACTCTGTTTCAGAAAATAAACACATGATAACCAGGATCATCTAGTCAGGTGAGGGTGGAGGTGAGGGAGGGGGTGAGGGAGGGACAGCTCCCAGACATAAGATCACTCCCCCAGAGGTGGCACTTCAGATCTGGGGTCTGCTTACTCGAGGACCCAAATGGGGACGCAGGGCCACCACCTCCACCATCCATGACTCAGGCTGGCCCACCCAGCAGCCCTGGGGACAGAAACACTCTGCAGAGGACACCACAGAAGGCCAAGCGGGCACCTCGCAATTCAACAGCCCCCAACAAGTTCAGCTCCGGTTCACAGCCACACACCTACTTTCTAATGCTGCCAGCAAGAGGGAAAAGTCTTCATCCTCTGCAAGAAAAGGGAAATGAATATCACAGCCGGTTTCTAGATGCCCCCCCCCCGCCCAGTTCAATGCCCTCCCCTTTCTCATCAGGGCCTCCAAGATGCCCGAAGTCATGTGGGGCACAGGCCTGGCAGGGATGAGAACGCAGGCTCAGCCAGGTACTCGTACAAGCCCCAAGTGCCCGGGAGGGTCCTGAGACCTGTCCAGCTCGTGCTGCTGACCAAGAGGGCCGGCCGCCCGCGAAGACATGTCACCATCCCGCTCCCAGCATCCCGCTCCGTGAAGGCCGACCTCTCCGTGGCCGGGTCTGAGGGTTCTGAGCTGAAGGAGCAGAGATAGAGCCTGTGAGAAGCCCGAGGACGGCTGTCTCCCGCCAGAGCAAGACCCAGAGGCTCCCAAAGGTCAGGCGTGGCCACGTCAGAGCCACCGAGCCCTCTACTACCTGATACCCAGGCACAGACATGCACCTTGCTTTCTTTATCAATATTATTTGTTGCTGGGTGCTGAGGTCACAACAGCAGATAAGACCGCCTCAGCCCCTGCCTTCACCAACTTACTGTTCTTATCATTCCCTCGACTTAAGACAAGGATGCTGTGACATCCCAACTGGCTCCCAGGTTACTGAAAGGAGCAAACAACTAGTGTGTGCAGAGCTACTCAAAGGCCCTTTCCTTAGCCCTGTGAGACACCCCAGAGAACACAGAGGTCCACACACTCCATCATGGGGTCAGGAACCCTCAGGCAGGGAGGTAAAGGTGCCCACAGCCTCGCACAAGACAAACATTCCCTTAAATGGCCAGAGACTAAAACAAACACTTCAGGCTTTGGGGGCCATATGATCTCTATTACAAAACTTGGCTCCACTGTCGTAATGTGAAAGTAGCCATGGACAATCTATAATAAATGGGCTGCGTTCCAATAAAACTTTATTTATGAATAGGCAGTGGGCCTGCAGCCATAGCTGGCGAAGCCCTGGCTTAGAGGATCCCCAGGTCTGCAGCAAGGAGACGGGGAGAGGCCAGGACAGCAGCAAGAAGGCAGCTGAAGACAGGAGACGGGAGACCTACCTGGCCCTGAACGGAGAGTAGGTGCGGCCCAGCTTCATAAAGAGCTGATGTTGCAGGTCCAAGGGTGTCTCTTTAAAGAAAGATGCAGGCTTGTCGTAGACAGTCACAGCTCTGCAATGAGATCAGTGGGGGGCTCAGGAGGCGTGGAGAAAGGCCTGAAGAATAGAAGACCCAGGAGAACCCAGAAAAAGAAGGGGGCTTGGGGCATCCAAGTCTCAGACAATAAGCAGCTTTGGGGGGGAAAAATAGTACAACAAATAAAACATTGCTTTAAATTCACTAAAAAAAAAAGCTTTGAATTACTTGGGGAAGCACAGAGAAAAGTCCTAACATCAAAACCGCCTAAACCACCTGGCTGGCGGGGAAAAAAACTCCAGCCTCCTCTCACTCAACTTCCCCGTGACCATCTCCCAGGCCCCTGGGGATTTCCAGATGCCTCGTCAACATGACATCAAGCACTGCAGCTGGGACCAACCGTGCTGAGACCCCTTGCCGCCCCAGACTCCTACTTGATGCCCCAGTTCTCTGCCAGGTCTTCCCGCATCGCGTTGGTCACACACAGGTTCAGGTGGGACAGGCGGCCGCAGAGCTTCTCGTACCTGAAAAGACATTATCACTGGTCAGCCAGGAGTCCTGGCCAGGCCCCACCACCACAAGCACCAGGTGACTCGACATCTTCCAATATAAAAGAGGGGGCAAGACTGGGGTCTCTCCAATTGGGTCCCTAATGAGGACCTTCCGGAGTTTGTACTGAATTCCACCTGTACTATTATTTCCTTCACACCTTTCTTTAGGTTATATTGCTTTTTGGCTTAAATACAACTATTTCCAAAAGATAAAAAGGAGAAATAAAATAAAGTCCCATTATTAAATCTTAGCTACACTGCACTGTTCCCTACAAAGGCTGTGGAGCTGACGCTTCCTCTAAATGTATTACAGAGTTTAGCAAATGTTAGAAAGATGTTAACACATTGACTCCAAACTGAGACTTGTGCCCTGATGACAGGGCAGAACTGAAAGAGAGCTGAAAAGGGGTAAGGAGTGACTGCAGGTTATTTATCACCATTAGGGGATCACTTTCTGCTCCTACACTCAGGATATAGACAAAGCTCCAGAGCTGGACGGCTCTAGAACTGAATTTTGGGCCTCACGCTTATTAGCTGTGTGGCAAGCAGCATAATAGATCTCACCCTAGGTTTCCTGGCTTGTAAAGAGTGTTAATCACTGGGGGGTGGTACAGACTAGAAGGGATAACGGGCTTGGCTGGAGCCTGGCATGCAGCAAGCGCCCAATGATTGCTGCTGCTGCTGCCAACACTGTTACTTACTGCCAGGAAGGAATGACCCGTCAGGGGAAAGGCCACAGCTGCCGGTAGCCTGAGGCTGCAAGTCCCCATCAAGGCTGATGTTATACACTTGATGTTATATACAGAACACAACCACCTCTTCCTGCTCCAAGTCCAACCTACTCCCACATGCCTTTCTTCCGTCTCTCTGTCTCTCTCATCAGCTGCAGCGGGCTGTGACCCGGATCCCCGCCCCATCTTCCAGCAGCAGCCCCGCGTTTTTATTTGGGGGTCTTGTCTGGGTGTACCTGGGACCCCAGCTCTCGCAGTGGAGCATCTGTCCCAAGCCTGAGGCAACAGGGCACTGAAGCACTCCGGCCTTGGTGTGGGTCAGAGGCTGGCCGGTGAGCAGGAGGCAGGCAGAGGCTCGCTCTCCACTGAGTCTCACAGGGTGGGGAGGAGAGCAAGGGGGGCTCCCAGAACCTGAGAAAGCCTCCGGGAGGACACATGGAGAGAGAAATGAGGGGTCCTGACGACACCCTTGTTGAGCTTAAAGTCAGCCATTTCTCTAGACTTTTCGGTTTCATGGGCCAACAGATGCCCTCCTTTAATTAGACCTGTTTCCATCACTTGTCGCCAGTGTCAGCCCAATTCCCCAGCCTTGCCCTTCCCCCACAGCAAGAGGGAGCCGGCTTCACCAAGTCTCACACTGGCCCTTCTTCCTACCACAGTTTGGGGAAGGTATCTGCACCCTTCTCCTCCCAGCCCCTCACCACTTGGCCAGCAGAACGAGGCGGTGGCTGGGGCCGTGCACCAAACCCATAATGGAGTAGCCATAGTTGTGCCAGTCGATGACGAGCTTGCTCCCACAGAGGCAGCCCACACACAAGCAGACAGCAATGGCTGGCAGGCCCGGGGGGTTCTGGGAAAGAGAGGAACTTGAGCAAAGAGGAGGAAACCAGAATCATCGACAACAGACAGCGTACAATGTACATAATCGATAAGCAAAAGACCCTTTTCCTCCCTAAAAAAGGTATAAAAAGTCATAAAAGAAGCAAAACCAACCAACCTGAAAAGTCCAAGATCATCGATAATCAAAGAGACAAAAAATGGAACAGGAGGTACACATTTCACCTATCAGAATGGAAACTCCAAAACACCTAACAACAGCTAGATGTTGGGGAAGAGGCATCCCCTTGGGTAGGGGGTACACTGGCCCAACTTTATTCTAAGACTACCCAGTAGCACACATTTTACAGTGCATGAGTTTTGACCAAGCTCTTCCACTCCTATGAATTTATCCCAAGGAAGAAACTGGACCCATGCAAAACAACATGTTCACTGATGCTCTTTGCCACACTATTTGCAAAAGTAGAAAAAATTAGGAAGGATCTGCGTGTCCATTAAGATGAGACTAAATAAATCATCCATTAGTGTACATCACATATTGGGATACAATGCAGCCAATTAAAAGGTGCTTCTACATGATAAAAAGCAGTGAAGAGATGGGGATAAGAGTATAACTCCAGAACCAGGCAGACTACCTAGTTCGAATCCTGCCTTCAGCACTTCCTAGCTGTGTGACAATGGGCTACCTCCAGAACCTCTCTGAGTCTAGGTCTCCACATCTCTAAAATGTAGGGAATACAATAACCTACTTCTTAGAAGTGTTCTGAGGGTTTAAATGAGTTAATACAAGTAAAACACTTAGATATGTAATAAGTACAATGTAAGACTTACCTGTGATGACATAGGAAAAGAGACTGGATAGGTACCATAAATAGAATAGACATATACTCACTCATACAATAGGCTCCTACTCACGTCCTTAAAAGTTTATACTCACATCATATGCAATCTATTTACCAACCTGTGCATTTTTAAAAGGCTGGAAAGTAAAGAAAACAGTTAACAGTGGTTCTCACAGAGAAAAGCAGGGCTGACATATACCTGGAGAAAGATGTAGGCTGCTGGCTCCCTACACATTAACTTCCACAGCAAGTGCACAGCCTGAAATACAACTTTGACTCCGTACTGAAGAATGTGCGGCCCAACTGCAAATCAGAAAAGGGACGTCACTACCGAAGGAGTTCTTGACAGTTTGCAGATTCCCCCCAACACACAGAGTCAGAGAAATCTGGAGTCGACTGCATCCTACCTGCAAGTCTCTGAAGTTCTGTCAAACGCACAATCTGAATTCGGTCGTTTTGCAAGAGCTCATCGTGGGGTTTGGAGTCTGAAAAGAATGTCCCTTTTAATGTACCCGGCAGGGCAATCTAATTTAAAGTCAGCTGGTCCTCCAGCTCAGGATGGAGAGTGGCGAATGTTCCTCAACAGCCAGAACAGAAAATGAGGACAATTCTTGCCCAGATTCCACCAGACTGGCCACAGAGGGAGGGCCTGAATCTTACCCATCTTTACTTAACACAATGCCTGGCACATAGGAGGCCCCCAAACTGATCTAGATTCCCTGGATGGTGGAATTACCCCACCACAGAGTGAACCCGAGGAAGTCCCACTCCATCCACTCACTCTGGGATAGCAGACTCTAAACAGGGACCAAAGGCAACCAGGGCTATTCTTGCTTTTCCCAGATATGGAGTTGAGCTACCCCTTACCTAAAAATGTCAACATGGAGGAAGATGGAAGAGCAGACACGCCTGACCCTGCACACGGAGGGCAAGGCTGGATACACTGACCAAATGAAGTTATCTGCCTGCAGAGCTCTGCCCTAAGGGCGAGGAATGCAGAGGAGACAAACTAGCTGCCTGTGTCCTCAGACACTGCCTGACAAGAGTAGCCTCAGGGATGTGGCTACCAGCACTGGCCCTGGAGTCACACGCACCTGGGTTCCAGTTCGTCTTTCCACTTACTAGGAGAATTAACTGAGAACTATGCAATAAGTTCGTTTAGTTTATTTAGCACTGTCTTGGCATATGGCAGGCGCTCGGTTAAAGCTGGCTGTTCCTAGAGACCCACCCAGCAGAGCCTGGGCAGAAACCTGGCAACAGCTGCCCAGGACAGAAGTGGGTTCGCCCAATCTCGGAGAGCTGCCCGGGGGAGGAAAAAGAAAAGGGACGTCCTCGCCCCGGCCCCTCTGGGGTAATCAAAGCCTCCGGTCAAAGGCTGAAAGAGCAACCTCCCTCCCAGATCCTCGGGCACTCACTGCAGTACCCCAGGAGGGTCACGGAGAAGCCGCGCTTGGCCAGCGACAGCGCGTGGTACTGCATTCGAGGGCTGCGGCCCACATCGCCCAGCACCACGACGACCACGTGCCGGGCCGTGCGCCCCTGCCGCCAGCGCTTCCACGAGATCAGCAGCAGCAGCGGCAGGGATACGAACAGCGCCAGCAAGGCCACGTAGGAGGCAGCCATCTTGGCGGGCCGGCTGCGGTCACGTGACCGCGCTCCCGCGGACCCAGCGCGCTATGCGCAGCCGCATTCCGAGTCCCCGAAGTGGGCGGGGAGAAGGCAGGTGAGGGCGTGGTTTCCTTAGTGGCTGCACGCCGAGCCTACGAGGATTACCTGGAGGCCGAGAATTAGTCGTGTTTAAGGTAAAGCTTTTACTATGCGGGGATCTAGGAACATTTTATTTCAAAATTCTAAGATAACTTCAAAATATAGTGAGACAACAATTTGGATGAATCGCCTAAGCATAATGTTGAGAAAAGAGATCAAGTGCCAAAGTACATACTGGCTGGTTCCATCTATATAAAATCAAAACTAATCTTTGCTGTTAGAAGTCAAGGGAATGACTTGTTTGGAGGATCAGGGAGTGAGTGGGAGGGGGCCATGGGGAGCTGGGAGTTAGGGATGGTCACCTTCTGTTTCTTGATCCGGGTGCTGGTAATGTAGTATGTTCAATTTGGGAAAATCATTCAGCAGAAAACTTATTCATTTTTCAGGATGTGTGTTGTACTTGAATAAACCATTTCACATATAAAGAGAAAGGGAAGAGAAAAGGACAAAGAAGAAAGAAAAACCATAATAATTTTAAGTATCCATAGTAATGAGGAAACATTCCCCCCCACCCACCCACCCTCCAATTTCACTTCCCAAAGTTGCCACACTACAGAGTTTAGTGTGTGTCCATGTGACAGCCTTTTGACTTTGAAGGCCTTTTGACTTGCTGAGAAACATTGAGAGCACGTTGGTGAAGCCATCCCCACCGCCCCCACCTTGGGAGCTGCCCCAGAACCTGGCAGAACACCTAGCACAGCCACCACCTGCCCTCAGACCTGCCTCACCCACTTACACATTTGACAAAGAAACAAACAGCACCACTCTGGATAAGAACCTGGACAGGGCAGTGCCCACCAGAGAGGGCAGCACCATGCTGCTGTGTGGTTCCCTGGTGACCTCTCAGGACTTGGCACATTTTTCATTCGATTCTCACAGTAGCTCTATGACTCCCCGTTTTACATATAAGGACCCTGAAGATCACACATTTTGTGAGTGCTGCAGAGGCAGGGCTTGAAACCTGAGCTGAAGAGAAGGAAGGACCAGTGAATACGTACAGATGGGAGGGATGGGCAGCCTCATTAATCCCCCAGTTCCCAGCTAGGCTCCTGCCTTTAGTCACATGTGCCCCGCCCATTCCACCCTCTGCAGTGGGACGGGGCTGGGATCTGGAGACCTCAGCCTCCTGGGTCCCTTGATCTTGAGCAGGTCAACTCTCAATCAGTTGGCTTTCCTGACCTGTAAATTAAGGGAGGGAACGTCACATCCCAGAGAGCCTGTCTTGCTCTGATGATCTAAGAGGATAAGAGCTACGCGCCACGAGTAGACAAACCAAAAGTAAACGCCTCTCTCTGGAAGATGAAACCCCAACTGGAAAAGAAATTGGCATCGCTTCTCTAGGGAGAGAGGAGCAAGGTACATCGCCAGCCAGCACTGCTTTCCTATTTGCCTCCATGGTATACATCGCACATGAAAGTCCATCCTTTCAAAGTTCAAAAGGATATTGTTTCCCCTTCCAGAGACTGGAGGCTGAACCCTGGCCAGGTTACCTGATGCTGAAAATGTCATCTCAGGCACTGGCATCCCTGCACCACCTGGTACTTAGCTGTGAGACAGCGGGTCACAATAAGTTACCTCCCTCCGAGCCAGAGATTTTGTTTAAGGTATAAAAGGGGTAAGAATAGCACCCCATCTGGGTCATTATAAGGATTAACAGAAGTAATGATAGTGACAAGCTTTGCCTGGAACATTTGGCACACGCAAGTGGCAAAAAAAATGGTTTCTTGGGGAGCAAAGAAAAACTTAACTCTTATGTATAAAGCACAGATACATACAGTACACAAATATACAGTATATCTGTAGTATTAAAGTTACTTGAGAGTTCCACACAAAAACTTGTGCATGACAAGCCCTCATACATCCCTGGCGGTAATGTAAAATGGTGCAACCACTGTGGGAAATAGTTTGACAGTTTCTCCGTAGTTAAACATAGAACATACCACACAACCCAGCAATTGCATCCTAGGCACATATACCCAAGAGAATTGAAGACAGGTTTTCGAACAAAAACATAAACAAATATTTATATCAGTATTATTCACAATAGCAGAAAGGGGGCAAAACTCAAATGTCCATCAACTGATGATAAAACGTGATCCATCAGCACACTGGAATATTATTCAGCCATAAAAAGGAATGAAGGACTGATGGTTTCAACATGGATGAACCTTGAAAACGTTATGCTAAATGAAGTCAGACACAAAAGGTCACCTATTGTATGATTCTATTTCTATGAAATGTCCAGAATCCATAGAAATGGAAAGTAGATTAGTGGTTGCAGGGGTCTGAAGGGCTGAGAGGGTTGGGGAGAGTGGGGACCAATGCTAATAAGCATGGGT
Source organism: Hipposideros armiger (assembly GCF_001890085.2). NCBI lineage: Eukaryota > Metazoa > Chordata > Mammalia > Chiroptera > Hipposideridae > Hipposideros > Hipposideros armiger. Next base: position 1,306,651 of record NW_017731665.1, on the reverse strand, counting down.
TTCCTTTTGGGGTGATGAAAATATTCCAAAATCAGATAATGGTGGTGGCTGCACAACTTTGTGAATACTTTAAAAGACGCTGTCTGTACACTTTAAAAGGATAAACTTTATGGTATGTGAATTATGTCTCAATAAAGCTGTTATTTTTAAATGTTCAGGGGGAAAAATGTCTCAAAAAGGCTGGGAGGTGGGAGGGCAGAGGTTCAGGGAAGAGCAAGAATGAAATAAAAAGGTTGAGAAACCTTTACCTAGAGACTGCCCACAAGGAACGTCAGGTGCACATTTTGGTGGAGGCATTTTTATTTTATTTTATTTTATTTTATTTTATTTTTAACTGAGCCATCCTGCCACCTGGTGGCAGCTCAGCTGCAGCTCTGCTTGGGCCGGGACTCAAACCGCTGTTGCTCAGAGCTTGCACTCTTGAGCGAGCTCTTAACCAGCTGAGCCACTTGGCCAGTCTGCATTTTTATTATTTTTATTATTTTCACGGATCTGTAATCTGTTAACTGAAGCCCTGGGGCCAGGTATGTTTCTGAATTCAGAAGTTAGGGGATTTTAGAAAGGCAATATGGCATGCATGCATGTGACAGTCGGGCAAGGTTCAGGATATCACTCAGTAAACCAACATAGAAATTTCTGCCGGGAAACAGACGTAGTGCACCCTGAGTGAGCTACCTGAGGGCTCTAAGTCCTCACCATCCAATAGAGAACCACAAGTGGCTGCCGGGCTCTTCTTGAAATGTGGCTAGCCCAAGATGAAATGTGCCCTGAGTGTAAACACTCCCCACGTTTCAAAGACTTGGTACGAGAAAAAAAATTTTTTTAAGTATGTAAAAAAATTAATCATTTGCATATTGATTACAAGTTGAAAAGATAATATTTTGGATCTATTGGTTCAAATAAACTATTGTGGATCGTTCAAATTTATTTCACATGATTCTCTTTGTTTTTTTTTAATGTGGCTACTAGAAAATTTCTAAGCCATCCACGTGGCTTGTCTTTGTGGCTCATGTTCTGTTTCTACTGGACAGGTGCTGCTGTAAGAAATCTTCTGGGGCCGGCTGAGTGGTGCGTTGGTTAAGAGTTGGCTTGGGACGCCAGCTCTGAGCAGCAGGGCCCTGGTTCAGATCCCACATGAGGGCCAGTGAAGTGACGTCCTCCACAACTAGACTGAAGAACAAAAGGACAGCAACTTGTCTGTTCCCCTTTCCCGATTCCCCAATAAAATCTTTTTAAAAAAAAATGAAAGAAAGAAATCTTCTGTCAGTTCAGAGCAAGCAAGCCCTCAGATGAGTTTATTCCAAACTTTTTTTTTTAATTGCATTTTAGCATTTTTGGATTTCTACATTGTAATTGCAATTGCTAGATCAAAGATGGAGGCTGTGGGGCCGGCTGAGTGGCTCCGTTGGTTAAGAGCGCAAGCTCTGAGCAACAGGATCACCGGTTTGATTCCCACTTGAGCCAGTGAGCTGCGCCTAAGCTGACCTGCTGCTGAGCTGTCAACAGGCGACAGGATGGCTCAGCTGGTGAGAGCATGTGCTCCTAAAAAGGTTTCTGGTTCAACCCTCACAACTAAGATTGAGCACAGCACCTTGAGCTGAGTGGCCTCGAGCTACCAACGGGTGGCTGGATGGCTACTGGACTTGGAGCTGAGCTAGCTGCGCCCTCCACAACTAAGATTGAAGGACAACAACTTGCCTGTTTCCCTTTCCCAATTCCCCAGTAAAATCTTAAAAAAGGTGGGAAAAAAGGTGGAGGCTGTGGGCCTGGAGAACCGGGTAAGAAGGGAAGGGTGGGAGCCCCTCTCCCCAGCCTGTGACCACCTGGCTCCACAGCGAGGCCAGGCCTGACCTCTGGTCCCCCCGTGGTTAGTCCACTGCAGTTGTCCTCCCCAGATCCCTCTGTGCAGGTAACCCCAGCTGCTGGGTCAGCCCTGCCCTGCCACTTCTATGCAGCTCTGCAGGAGGAAGGGGAGGAGGCGTGTGGGGCAGGCTGGGCTGGGCTGTGCTGAAGCGCCAGACCAGTCCGAGCAGAAGCCAGCCATGTCCAGCATGGGGCTCCCGCTTCTGCTCTTGCTGCTGGCACCGCCACTATGGCCCTTCTCATTGCCACCGCCGGACACCCCAGAGGGTAAAGCCACCATCACGGGCCTCATCCTCTCGGTGCTGGAGAAAGCCACCTCCTTCCTGAAGAAGAGGCTACCTGAAATCAACCTGGATGGTGTGGTGGGGTTCCGGGTGCTGGAAGGTGGGTGTTCCCCTGGACTGCCCGCCGGGAAAACCAATTCTCAGCCTGTCACCTGCCTGCCCCGCACCTCAGGGACCTGGCCACCTTCTGGCCCCAAATAATCTGCTTTGTCTATAAGGAAAGAGAGGTGGGGGTGGCTTGCTCCTTTTGGGTGTCTAGGGCCCTGCTGTTATCAAACGTTTTAGAAGCAGAAAGGATTCAAAGGTCACACAAGAAAAGATTTGGAAATTATTGTATTTTCTCTGAAGGAAATGACCCATTGGACAGTCCCTCCCACCTGACATGCCACAAACAAGGTGGGCAGAGGGATTGTGTCCTTTGAAAGGGTATTTATGGGAGGGTGGCCATGGACAAAACTGGGGACCGCCAAGATGGGTTCCAGGCCTGGCTCCCCCCACTTCCAGTCAAAGATGCCTGGAGGTTCCAAGAACAGTGTCAAGTGTTTATTTGTTCCGCCTTGAGAAACAGAAGATCCCCGAGGAGGGTGATGGAAACAGGCCAAGGCAAACAGGGAGACACCGCCACACACACACCACTAGTTGCAGTAAGCCCCTCCCTTCAGGCACCCTAACCTAAGTACAAAGAGCTGGTTTGGTGTCAGCCTGGGGCTCTGGCTGGCCCCCCTCCCCTCTCTGTGGTCAGTGCAGCTTCTGGCCCACCGTGACTCCAGGTCCCAGCAGGAGGAGGGCCTCTGGGACAGAGACATCTCCTTTCTCTCTGGCCACCTTGATTCTCTCCCACCCCTGCAGGGCCACGGCTAGCCAGTCAGTCCATAAGGCCCCTTTCTGAGAATTAGATAAAGGCAACCCCTTCCTCAAGTCACTTGACTGCCATCTGCTGGGAACTTGTCTTAATACATTTACAAACCCATGACAGGGCCGTGTTGCCCTTGTGCTGTGTACAACTTGCTCAACTGTACGCGGAGCCTCTCCACCCTGCATCCTGAATCCCCCCCCTCATGTTTCTTTCCTGTATAACAATCCTAGGTATAATTAATACTAATAGCTGCACTTTATTAAGTGCTTACTTTGCACTATGGACAACGCTAAGTCCTCTCTATGCATTAGTTCAATTAATCCTTATGACCCTTCTCCTCCAAGAAGTAAGGACTGTCATTATCCCTGTTTTACAGGTGAAGAAAGTGAAGTGGAGAGAAATTAAATGACTTTCTGGTCACCCAACAAGAAAGCATTAGACAATCTCACCCCAATAAATTTAATTTTAAAATATACCGATTGCTCAAGAGTTTGAGCTCTGAGCAACAGCGGTTCGAGTCCCAGCCCGAGCTGAGCAGCCGCTGAGCTGCCAATAGGTAGCAGGATGGCTCAGCTAAAAGGAAAAAAAAATATATATATATATATATATATACACACACACACACACCGAAAGAAAAATGTATTACCTGTTTAAAGTCACCATTACATACATTGTAGGATAAAGATATGATCATTTGTTTGTAATGGTGGAATGTTTACATTATTTTGGGTTTGTGATAAATATATAGGGATGATCAGTTTTAATAAAATATGCATATAGGTAGAAAAAAAAGCATTAGAGTCAGGATTTGAATTCAGGCCCACCTCTAGAAATCAAGCTCTTAGCCACCACATTTCATCATTCTGACCCAACCCCATCACCCAGCGGAGCCCCATAGAGGCCTAATTTCCAATAAGCTCAGCAAATTCTTTCCCCTCAGGAGCCAGAGGAGGCAGAGAGGCTCCGTGAGCATTGTATCTTAGGATGTTGTTTCCCGTCCACATGGCTTGTCCAGTGGTGGAGTGAGTGAACCCTGTCCCCTCCCAGCGCACCTACGAGGCGTTCAGGAGGAGTGGGCCCAGGACCCCCAGCTGCAGCCGCTGAGCCTGCGCATGGGGACACTGCAGCGGAAGCTGGCACCGCTCCTGCACAGATCCATTGTCTACCTCAAGCTGAGCGACCCCGAGTACCTAAGAGGTAATGGCAGGGGGTGGAGTCCCATTTCTCCGGGGACACAGCCTCTGGGGACAGTGACTGAAATAACCTCAGGTGGACATCTGGCGCAAGGGAAGGTGCAGGACGGCCTGTAACTGACTGCGTCCGGTCTGCCAAGCGTGCCACAGGCTAACCCTGGGGAATGTCCGTTCTCCCTTGACTTCAGATTGAGATGACTTCTCCCACCCACACAGAGGGGATGGAAAGTAGGGAACGTGTCACCCCTCGTTTATTCAGCTCCTGCCCACTCTCAGGGGCCTTCCTCCTAGACCAGAAGGGAGGGGAGTTGTCTGTCCCAGAAGGTGGGACTCTAAATGGTGGTTCAGCCCTTTTCGCAGCCAATATTAGTATATTGCTGACATCTCTTCTGTGCCTTATAAAGCTGAGTCTCTTCTTGTCAGCCTTGAGTTACCCTACCAAGGGCCCCATCATATAACCCTGGCCTGAGGTGTTCCGAAGGGCGGGGAGGGATTATAAACCAGACCACCGTGGTCACCGGACCCTGTCTCCCAGGCTCACAAATCACGTCAGGCCCCACTGCATGTGACCACAACCCAGCCCTCCCTAGTCCTGGCCTCCCTCTCTGCAGTACAGGTCCCCCACCTTCTCCCAGGCCTGGTCCCTAAGACTCTCCTGGCCCCTGTCACCCTAAAGAAGCCCCTTGGCTGGGCATCTCTATTGTAGGAGCTCCAATTTCTAACCAAACCAAAGCAGTCAACTAACCTTTTTTTTTTAAGATTTTATTAGGGAATTGGGAAAGGGAACAGCGTTGGGGAATCAGGGAAGGGGAACAGACAATTTGCTGTCCTTTTTGTTCTTCAGTCTAGTTGTGGAGGACGTCGCTTCACTGGCCCATGTTGGTATTGTGATCATTGCACTCTTCCCGGCTGAGGCAGATCAGTCGCCGGCCATTGGACGGCTGCTCACAGTGGCTCACGGCAGCTCACGCTGGCTGCTGGCCACTCACGGTAGCCTACGGCAGCCCACTGCAGCCCTACTGCAGAATACGCCATCGCTGGCGACTCATAGCAGCCCAGCTCCAGGTCGAGCTGTTGTTCACCATCTTAGCTGTAGAGGGCGCAGCGTAACGGGCCCTCATGTGGGATCTGAACCAGCGGCCCTACTACTCAGAGCTTGCACTCCCAAGTCAACTCTTAACCAACGAGCCACTCAGCCGGCCCAACTAACCCTTTTTATACCTCTCAAGCTTCTACAGATGCAGCAGACTTAGCCAAAGCCTGTCCCAACACTATTCTAGTGATTTTTAAAAGTTTTTTGTTGTTTTTTTGTTTTTTTGGGTTTTTTTTTTTTTTTTAGAAAAAGAGCCTCCTGGGTGTTTCAATCACAATGCCCAACTAGCAGGCGAGGCTTAGAACCCTAAGCAGACACCAGTGTGTGGTCAGGGCTGCCCAGGGAGGGACACCCATTTCAATAGCTCTGAGCCACGGGACCCTGAGGCAAGGGGAGGGGGGTGCAGGGGTGGGGGCTGTTAAGCACAGTGTGGCCCGCTGCTCCTGGGTCTCTTCCCTGACCCCCTCCTCTCTGCCAGAGTTCCAGCCAACCACCCAGCCCGGGTTTTGGAAGCTCCCACACGTCTGGACACACATCAATGCCTCCATGGTATACCCCACGCTTGAGCCCCAGGACTCCTTCTCAGAGGAACAGAGTGACATGTGCCTGGTGCAGTTGCTGGGAACCAGGTGGGCACCCTGCACTTATCCCGCTTCCCGAAATTCCCAAGTGCTTTCCCTCTGCCTGTCCTCCTGTTCCACTCGCTCTCCAAGTCCCCAAGGGTTTGTGCAAAACCGGGAGCAGCTCCCTCAGAGCCACCCTGACAAGGCACTCTCCCACTCCCATCACATGTGAGTCTGCCCCACTCTCCACCCAAGGCCGCCAACCTGATCCAGCCACTCCCCATCTCCTGCCTGGACTCCCCATATCAGAGGGATCTTGTCCAAAACCACACCTGAACACCCCACCCCCAGTTCGAAGCTTCCTGTTTTTCTGAGGAGAAAGCCCTTCCACAGGTTCCTCCACTCCGGCCCCGGGGCCTCTTTTCAGACCCTCAGAGGCACCAGCTTCTGCCACTCTAAGCCTTTCCCTCTGTGGGGCCTCCTCTCACCCCCACCCGCCCCAGCCCTGTGCCTGAGTAACTGCTCACACCTAAGGACCAGCTCCAGCATCCTTTCTCCAGAACCTTCCCTGACTCCACTGCACAAGGCTGACCTCCCAGGGTGGGCTGCCTCGCCTAGCACCACCAGAGGTAGCCACAGAGGCAATACTCATGTACCTTCGCTCTGTGGTTCCATCTGGTCCACCAGGTTGTAGGTCTAGAAAGCAAGGCCCGAGCCTAGTTTAGCTCCCCATTTTATCCTGCTGAGCGCTGGGCTTAGAGCACATCCCCTAGGACAGCAGGGGACCCATGGGCAGAGGGGCAGCAGGTGCTCAGGCCCCCATCCTCTCAGCATCCTTCAAAGAGGTGTTTGGGCTAGGACACAGCTGGGCTCATGAAGGGTCTGCGCTCCAGTGAGGGACCCACCCTATGTTGCCCGGTCCCTTTTATGGGGCAGGCCTGGCACAGGGAGAATGGGTATGCTGGGTCCACACCCAGGATAGCTCCAGGTCACCTCCCTGTGCGGGTGGGGAGGGGGGTACTGATTTAGCCAATGAAGACACAGGACACCTGTGTTTTATGTGGCAGCCCCTTGGGCCCAGCTGGGTGCCTGGAACCTATGGGGTTCTAATAACTAATGAGGGAATCGGGACCAGGGAAGGCTCCGGGCCTTTGGGCTTCCTTCCTGAAGCAACCCTTAGCAGCCCGGAACCACCTCCTCCCCAGGACGGACGGCAGCCAGCCCTGCAGGCTCTCGGACTTCTGCAGGACACTCATGACCAAGCTCGGCTGCTCAGGCTACTGCCTGTCCCACCAGCTGCTTTTCTTCCTCATCGCCAGGATGGTGAGTGCCAGTGTGGGTCCAACCATGCCCCTCGGAGGAGAAAGAATGGTCAAAACAGCCCCACAGCAGTGTGGTTTTCTATGCTACACACCGGGAAAATAAGCGGGCCTTTGGACTTGTGCTTCGGACATCGGGAAGGAAAAGTGACAGTAGCCACCCATCCGCTGGCTATGAAATCCAACCAAACTAGTGAGGGGAGGGGAGAATGGGGATTCTGTGGGACAGAGAGCTTTGCATCCTGAACTGAATCAGAGGGCATCAGAAAAGCAAAAGGAGAGCGTCAAAGAGAAGCAGCAGGAAGAACTCAGTAAACAACAAATGGAAAAGGACTTAGAACAAAGTCAGTGGGTAGCCGCTTCCAGGGGACCAAACCAGCCCCACCCCCATATCTCCAGTGCCCAGTGCTCTTCCAAGCCCAAGAGCTCAAACTTTGCTAAATAATCATTTTTAAACATGTATTTCATTATAGAGAAAGACAGGGCTTGTTATCTCTGTTCAAAAATGTTCAGTTTCCAGAAATGCTTAGCCTAGAAGTGCCTTGCTGGTTTTAACAGACTCTTTTATTATTCTGTATTTGCAAGCCATCACAGACCAACAGTTTTGTAAACACAGGTAGAAAGCTAGCCTGATACATTGCTATAGACGTTTCTAAAGCCTGTTCTCATCTCCTGTCCTTCTCTCCCCGGCAACCAGTTCACAGCGCACACTTGGAGTAGCGCGGTAGCTGCAGCCCTGTTAGTCTGGAATCAGAATGTAATGACCGCAGCTAGCGGCTATAGAGCGCCCCCTAGTGTCAGGCACTTCCTAGTTATGGTATCGCCGCCCACCTGCCGGCGTGCCCCTCCCAGTGGTATCACCCTTTCCTTGTGAAGACCCTTGAGGCTCAGAAAGGTGAATTTAGTGGGCCAAGGTCATGGAGCTTCTAAATGGCAGAGCTGGGACTCAAACCCAGCTCTCTCTGATGCCCCAGCTGGCTGGGAGTGTGGGTGGGAAAGAAATTCTGGGGAAACGGGGAAAGACCTGGCCCAAAGACAGCCCCCCTTGCATTACCAGCTCAGAACAGCAAGTCTTTTCCTGTAACAGAGCATGCGTCTGTCACGGTTCTATCAACTTATTTTGTCCCCCTAGAAAGGGTGCACAAGGGGGCTGTTCCACCAGAGCCAACGCTACATGAACCTTTTCTGCGCCAAGATGATGGACCTGAACCGGAGAGCCGAGGCCATCGGATATGCTTACCCCACCCGGGACATCTTCATGGAAAACAGTGGGCATTCCGCTCTAGGGACAAAGCAGCAGCGTATCCCTGATTGTGACACACACACACACACACACACACACACACACACACACACACACACACACACACACACACACACACACACACACACACACACACACACACACACACACACACACACACACAGTAGAGCTGCCAGATTTAGTAAATAAAAAGTACAGGATCCCCAGGCAAATTTGAACCTCATATAAACCATGAATACATTTTTGGTGTAAGTATATCCCAAACATTGTATGAGCTATACTTGTACTTAGAATTTTTTATTTGTTCTTTATTGGAAACTCAAATTTAGTTGGGCATCCTGTATTTTATCTGCCACTGTTTTGACTGCTTTCTGCTCCCAGTGACGGAGCTCTGCACAGACTTATTCACTAACTGACTGGCAAACAGACACTCAGAGCCTTAGAAATGAGACAGAAAGCGGGTCTCTGGGTGGCTGCTCCTTGCTTGGGTGTCCAGAGCCCTCTACTGATCATTATTCTTGAGTGGCCTGGACCAAGGCCCTAAGTGGGAGCCCTGACCCAGGCCTGGGAGCCCCTGCTCACTAGGGCAGAGCTCAGGGCTGCATCCTGCCAGCCGCTGCATTGAGCACCCACCTCCAGTTGCTGCCTGGCCTCAGCAGGAGGAGGCAGGTGGCACTGTGGTGGCCTTGGGGCATGGGAGGAGGTGGACCTGTGCGGGCAAAACTACAGAGGGTCCCCTGTCTTTGCGTCTAGTCATGTTCTGTGGAATTGGTGGCTTCTCCGACTTCTACCAGCTCCAGTGGCTGGAGGCCATTCTCAGTTGGCAGAAGCCGCAGGAAGGATGCTTCGGGAGGCCTGGTGAGCTGCCCTTACACCCTGGTGGGGTCTGTATGCCCTAAGCCAGGTGGGGAAAGGATACAGTGGTGTTAGGGGCACAGAGAGAGATTGGCAGAACTCATGTGCATGCACATACACGAATACACACACACACGGAAATGGGCTCAGAACTTTGGAAGCCAAAACTTTGCAGGACGGGAGGCAGTCTTGTTGGAAGGTGCAACCTACGTTAACAAATTCATCCCTTCAACAAGTATTCCCTGAGCACCTACTGTATGCCAGACTGTTCTAGGCTCCAGGTAAACTAGGGCATTGAGAAAAAGAAGCAGAAACCACCTAAACAAACCAACACGTAAAATAACAGTGAGTTCTGAAAGGGCTGCTAAGGTGACACAGGCTGAGAAAGAAAAGAACATTGGGGGAGGGTTTTTAGGCAGAGTGGTCAGGGGCGATGTCTGGGAGGAGGTCACACAGAAGCAGAGAGCGGAGGATGCAGTTGTGTGACACTGGACAGCTGGTCCTCATTGGAGTAAGTTGCTTCACTGCTCTGAGCCTTGATTTTCCTCATCTAAATAAATGGGCATAATTATCTCCTTTCTAAACTGTAAGGAGCAGACATAATACCTGTGAAACCACCTGGCCTGTCCTGGGTACAGAGGAGGCTCCCAAAAAATGCTCACACCCTAAAAGAGAACCTTGGGATGCTCAAAGGGGCAAAGCTTTCGAAATATGAGAGCCTGTTTCTGAAATAGAGGGGTTTATAAAATAAAGACTCTCAGGCCCCCAGACCTATAGATTCAGCAGGTGGAGGGTGGGGCTGTGGAACCTGCAATTTTTAAAGGTTTTTTAAAATTAATTTTCAATTACAGTTGACATACAATATTGTATTAGTTTCATGAACCTGCATTTTTAAGGAGCTCCTCTGGCCATTTAGATGTGGGTGGTTGGGGGACCACAATTGGAGAAATATTAGTAGATGACAAATTTAGGCCATGTGGAAGGACCTGCAGCAGGGGCTCAAGGAAACTTCCAGAAGAGGCTCCAGATTCAAGAGAAGACCTGAGTTGCTTGAGGCGTTGTGAGGGGGAGGAGGTTTAGCAAATAATGTTTAACACTCCATCTTGAGAAGTTCCTCTTTCACTCTTCTCCCAGATGCTGAAGATGAAAAATTACCTAAAGACATTCATCACCAACAGCATTATCGGATAAGAGAAAAGAGGCGAGAAAAACAATTTGCAGGTAATAAAATTACCCGAGGGACCTTCTTGGAATGAAACCAAGACACCAAAGAAAGACTATACACAGGTCGCCCCAGCATCACTGAAGGGGCTAGGTCACAGGGCCCTTGTGTTTGGGGAGGTTGGGGGAGGGGGAAGGGTAGGAGTCCCTGATATTCTCTTCTTAGAAAGGAGGGAGTCCAGAGATATTGTCTCCAGTGAAAGGAACACAAAAGAGAAGTTTCAGCGTATTATGGAAAATCACAGAAATAACCCCACTCCATCCAATCTAGTCTGGAGAACAGAACCCGCATTGGGAACTTCCACAGAGGGAATTGAGTATAGGGAACTCATCTCAGAAGTGTTGCAAGAGCTGAAAAGAGAAAAAGTGAGAAAACCCAGAGATGACCCCCTGTGGGGTGCCACTGCCCTCCCTGGTAGCAGAGCTGGAGGGCCCAGGGGAGGAGGCGGTGTTAGCCGAATCTCAGGGGCTGGACACAGAGGAGACAGACAAGACCCGGGCTTCTCCCCTGGCCCCACCTGTGCTTACTGTTGATGGGCAAGGCAGCCTGGGAAACGTAGTTTGGAGGGCTCAGTGCACTGGGATTTGGGGCAAAGAAGGTCAGGGAGGGGATCTGAGAGCCAACAGGCAAGTGACCAGTGCAATCCCAGTGGCCACACGTCCTGCTGTCCCCAGCTTACTCCTATTGTCCTGGTGCCCTTATGAATAGTGTCCCTTTTCCTCCCAAAAGTGTCCTGGTTGAAATGATAAATTATGTGGTCAGCCCACCAATGCAGAAAGACTGAGAATAAGATATAACTGTATTGGGACAGACAGAAAAGTAAGACATAACAATGGAAGGAAGGGATGGAGAGAGGTAGGGAAGGAGGAGAGGACTTGATTTCAATCTTTTTGTTAATAAAAAAAATAAGTCGCTACAAGATGAAAGCAGAAAGGGAGGTAGAATAGCCAGCTCAGAGTAGATATCCAACTTACACTGGGGGATGATTCCCGTAACTAAACCTCTCACCATCAACCCCGCCATGGCTTCATCACCGACCTGCAGAGAGGTGAGAGGAAGCACAAAAGAGGGGCGTGGAAGCACAGATCTGATGGGTCCATTTTGTAGCTGCCACCAGGGGTTAGGCAGGGGAAAGGGGAGACTTTCTCAGGAGACTCCTAGAGGTCCCCTGCCCTGGAGACGCCCACCTGACACGGAGGGGGCTGGGACTGCCATGGTGGGTGGTAGGGGGCTTACTGCGCATACCCTGGGAGTTGGCTGCTCCCTAGAGACTGACAGCTGGAGAGGGAGCTGCAGAAATTCAAAAGCCCAAGGCCCTTCCTGGGGCCCCTGCAGATTGACCAGCAGCCTAGAAAATTGCCCAGGATGGAGCAGCCAGCATGCACCTTCCTTCACCATGACACACACCCATGGAGACTAACAGCACAGGATTTGAAGTCAGGCTGTCTGCGTTCAAATCTGCTTCTGCCCTTCCTCACTATAGGAGTCACTCAACCCATCTGAGCCTCGGTTTCCTCATCTGTACAATGGGAACCAAACAGTGCCTCCTTCACAGGGCTGTTGGGGTTAATATCAGATCACTGTGCACAGTGCTCCCTGTGGCATTTGACCTATGGTAGGCCACCAATAAGCATAGACTGCCAGGGTGAGTAATTACGGACCTTGAAATCTGCATTCTGCCTCCCTCCAAGGGGCCTGGCTGGGGTCCTTTTCTTCTCCAAGTCTGTGAGGGGAGAGGAAGGTCTTGGCTCCCTCTACCTGGTCAGAGACTAAAGATAGGCAGCCCAATTGGAGTTCAGAGAAGTAAATCACATGTAAGGGGTTCCCGTCTCAGGCAGATGCTCAAAGTCACGTGGGACTGGCAGGCCCGAGGCAAAAATGAAGGCAGCTCAAGTCCGGGTCAAGGAATGAGCTGTGTTGTCAGGGCTGGGAGCTCAGCTCTGCTACCTGAGCCTCAGTGTCCTCATCTATGAAATGGGGCAATGAGGTGTTGTCCTAGAAGATCTCACAGGTCCTGAAAGCAGGGAAAACTGGAAGGAGCGAGACAAGAGTGTGGCCTCAGGTCCGATCTCACAGCGGGGAGCTCCAGCGTGACGCTCACCACAGAGTCACCCTCCTGAGACAGGAGCCTGGCTTCTGTGTTACTGTGTGTGTTCCTGTAAATCATTGGGAGGAGGTGTAACCTCCACGTGAGGGGGCTCCAGATGTCGGAAGACATGTCTCTGGAGAAGGGAGCCATTAGCAACCAACACTCACGGCGGCTAGTGGATGGGTGTCTGGCCCAGCCAAGTGGATCCGCTGGCACCAGGCTGGCGGGGGGAATATCTGAAAAGCATGCATGCTGAACTGTGGCTGCCACCCGGCACTCACAGGGGGAACTCTGTCTCTCTCCCCAGATGGATGCTCCTCCCACAACACAGCCACAGCCGTGGCGGCCCTGGGCGGCTTCCTCTATGCCCTGGTACAATACCCGCTAGCAAACGGAGAGCTGCGGCAGGCCACACCGGTACCACCAACGGCCACTGACATGAATGGTTCCACGCCTGCCATCCACCAGGAAGATAAAACCCAGGCCTTTGGTCCCTCCTTCTGAAATCCTTCGTCACACCCTGAGAAGGAGACGCCCAGCTTCATCCCCTCGGGGAGCAGGGCCCAGGGGGGGGGGGCTGGGATGATCCAGGTGTGGCAGCAAATGAATAAATTCAGAGTGCAGTTAAGGCCTGTTTCTGAACCCTTTGGGCAACTTCTAGGGCCGTATTCCGATTCTTCAACTCCACGCAACACAAATTCTGAAGAGACCTGTAAACTTGTGTCTTGAAGACGATTTGTTCAAATGTCAACTGTTGCATCTTCCCCAGTGAGCGAAATAAGGGGCTTGAAAATACTAGTTTAAGTCATGACCTAGAGCTTGAGATAGGACCATGAACGGCAGCACTTAAAATCTTTATAACTGATCCAAAGATCTCCGTGGTGTCACGAAGTCACATCAGGTCACGGTTATGTCATTTTACAAAAGACAGTGTAACATAATGGTGAACAGTGTGTTCTGTGCCCTGGTGACCTGAGTCCAGGTCTGTTATCCCACTAATTAGCTCAGGAGTCTGGGTAAAGTCACTTAGCCTCTCTCTGACTCCATTTTCTCATCAGTACAGTTGGGATAATTGGGATAATTAATTGAGGTAATTATAGCACCTACATCAATATTAGCTCCGCTGCTGTGAGAACTTATGTTTGTAGAGTACTGAGAAGGGTACCTGTGACGTAGTAAGTGCCAGGTAAGTGTTATCTGCTATAATGGTGATGATGTCAAATTACATGGAGGCTTGTTCAGAAGCAGCAGGAAGGGGCAGCTGACCTGTCAATGTCTCTTTCACACCCAGCTTGAGAGTCTGCCCTTGTGTTCTGCCTCCTCAGTGTGCACATATGTTAATGTGTCCACTGGAGCTCTAATCTAGTGTTTGAGAAAAGACCTCCTGGAACCTGATTATGGGTCCAGGCCCTGTCCGTGGTGCTGATTTCAAGCTGCAACTAGACAGGCATCAGCATTAGACTCCAAGGTAGAAAAACCCAGTCCTTGGTCTGGAAAGCTCTTTAAGTCCATCATCTTCCTTTGCTTCAAAGTGGGGAATCACTGCTGATCATCCTTATATGACAATATAGTTGTATTTGAGAACATGAATGAAAATACCCGACAAGGGGAGGGGGTGTCTTCTAAATCTTTTCTTTAGGAGTTAGTCTCCTGTGTCTAATCCTCTCTGCCACTCTGCTCCTGGATGCTTTCCCGGAAATTGCTCATAGATAGTCAGGCCCACAGCAATGTTCCTGGATTCTCTTGGTGAATTCGACCTGCTTTTAAGGTTGTTTTCTTGGGGAACAAGGGCCAGAATTTAATACCCACCTGGCACTCCTTACCCATCAGGATGTCTTTCACATTGCCTCGCAAACAAAAGTTTACCAAGACAGACACACGACCGGATTAAGGGGGAGTTGTGCCCCCACCCCCACCCCTTGTCCCCTTCCTTCCTGAATTCGGTATGGATTAACCACTGGAACCCAACACCTATTCTTTTTAGAAGGCTTAAATTACCAAACCAAGGTGGGGAAATGGCTCTAGGAGAAACCTGAGCTTACAAGTCACTTTCAAGAAAAGGAATCCCAATGCAAAATGGGGAAAGTGGGATAAGACTTTCTCTGTCAAGTCAACTTAGTATGAATCAGTTTGTGGGAACAACTTGTGTAGGACAGTGTGTGACACTAAATATGAGAGAAGAGGGAAGGGGAGAAAAATCACAATTAGCAAGAGTCAAGATGAGCTCAACCAGCCTTTCCTGTTCTCTGTCTCAGCAGTGGTGCCTCTATTTCCCTCTGACACACCACTGGTCAGCTAGACTGAACCAAACAGCATTTCACCAGGACCCCCTGCATTTCCCAGGTCTTAAATTAATCTCTTCCTTCCATCTGGATTAGCTGTTCTGCCTCCAGCCCCCAATTGAGTTAAGATTTTATTTGTCCTGTAAGATTCAGCTGGAATGTCATTTGTCCTATGAAATATTCTCCCACCCTCCCACCTACCTCTCTTCTTCTATACATGGCTCTTGGGCACCTTGTTCTGGCATTTATTTGTGTACTTGTCGATTCTACCATCAGACTGTAAACTGCTTTAGGGCATGGATGATAGCTTGCTCCTATCCACGTGCCCAGCTCCTGCTAAACTGCCTGGAACATAGAAGTGTTTAATAAGTGTTTGCAGAATTAAGTAGTGGGGTGGGTGTGACAAAAGAAAAAAAAACAGCCTCCTTGAATTGTTGAATCCAAGTCTTAGCTGGTGGAAGAGACCTTGGCCTGTGAGCGTTGCTGAGTCTGGTCTGGCCAGCTGCGAGCCCTCCAAGTCCACGCAGAATGAGGGAAACCCCTAATGTCACTCCCCAGACATGGAGCATACAACAGAACCGCTTGCCTCTCAAAACCTCAAAACCAGTTCTAAGATATTGTAAATAGCCTCATAGTGGTTTATATAATAGAGAACACAACACAAACAGAAGAAGATGATCTCGGTTTATAATTCCTAAAAAGGTTTTATAAAAAGCAACTTTGGTTTTCCAGTCTCCGAAACAAATATGCCTTCCCACTTGAGAAAGACGTTACTTTGGCAGGAAAGCAGAGTTCGTGCTTCAAAAACCAGTTGTCTCCTCTGCTTACAGCTGTGTGACCGTGGGCCAGAGCCTGCCCTCTCTGTGCCTCCATTTCCTTTTCTATATAAGGAATAACTTAACACCCACCTTGTAGGATTCATGAGGGCATCCAATAAGATGGTGCAGAGTAAGCCCCTGGAACAGTGCCTGACACTTAGATGAGCTCAAATGGCTATCCATGTTAGTTTTCTTAGAAAACCCAGCATCCACACCACCCCTGGGGTTTTATCAGTCACCTATTATTATTTACTAGCAAGTGAGGTCATCCCCACCCATTCGTTCAATAAATATTGAATGAGGTAACAGTAAAATGCTTGCTTGGTCTCTCTGACTCCATCCTATACCCATGGCCTTCAGGCTAATAGCTCCTGTTTTACACAAGTAATCATTAGAGAAATCTGCTTGGGGCTTGAGATTTTACAAAAACAGCCCCTCCCGTTTCCTTTCCCTTGACGTAAAAGAAGCCTGAGCTCTGTACTTTCTTTTTTTTTTTTAAGATTTTTGTTGGGGAATTGGGGAGAATGGGAACAACACTGGGGAATTGGGGGATGGGAACAACACTGGGGAATTGGGGGAAGGGGAACAGACAAGTTGCTGTCCTTTTGTTCCTCAGTCTAGTTGTAGAGGACGTTGCTTCACTGGCCCAAGTTGGCACCATCATTGCGCTCTTCCAGGGCGAGGCAGATCAGTCGCCGGCTTCTGGACGGCCGCTCACGGCGGCTGCTGGCCACTCAAGGTAGCCCATGGCAACCCACTGCCACAGGGGCTGCAGCCTACTCCGTTGCCGGCAACTCACGGCAGCCCAGCTCCAGGTTGAGCTGTTGTTCAGCATCTTAGCTGTAGAGGGCAGTGTCTCTGGCCCTCATATGTGGGATCCGAACCGGGGCCCTCTGGCGTCCCAAGCCAGCTCTTAACCATCGTACCACTCGGCCGGCCCAGCTCTGTACTTTCTTGAGATGGATTTGAGAAGCTGCTAGGGCTCCCATCTTCTCTGTTGGCGCTTTCTCAATCAGAAAACCTTTCCTTATTCCAACCTCTGACGTTTGAGTTTTGGCCTTTCAGAGTGTCGGGCACACGGATTTGGCATTGGTAGCACTGACAGCCCAGCCTGCTGTGTGCCACGCTTTGCTCTGGGGATGGGAACACAGCAGAGAACACAAACAAGGACTCTGTTCCCATCCATTTATTCATGAAATATCTGGGAAGCACCTACTGTGTGCCAGGCACTGTGCAAAGTGCTGGGGAAAGCAGTGAAAAGCAGACATGGTCTCTGCCTTCTAGAGATGACAGTCAAGGTAGGAGGCAGATATCGGGAATGTTATAATCTAGCAGATCAAGCTTATGGTAAGGAAAGACTGGGTGCACTGCTTAAACATTTTATTCTTTGTCTCAATTTATAATCGTATACCAATGCATAAACGTGGCTCATGTTCTAGGTTAGTGGAGGAAACAAAGATATTTGCTATATTCTATGCCTAGCAGGAGAGCCTGCTAAACGCATGAAAAAGCTACACAGCAACAGAAGAGGTGCCTTCAGGAAACGTGTGCTCCACAGCTGAAGGGGGCATGTGAACTCTCAGAGGCAGGCAGGTGGACTGAGGGCTCCGGGGGGGGGGGGGGGGAGGCCACATCCCCCAACGCCCATCCCGTCAGCCTCAGGCTTAACACCCCCTCTTGCGGTTTGCAACCACTCCTTCCCACCCCCACCCCAGGCAGCCACTAATCTACTTTCTGTCTCTGCAGATTTGCCTTTTTCCCGACATTTAATACAAATAAAGTGACTCCACAAATTTTTTTGCGGGGGTGGGGGGGTAGGGGGGGTGACTAAAATGTCCTAACAGTGGACTAAGGTAATGCTGAGATACCTCTGTACATCCAAGTGTACACTTAAAACAGGTAGTTTATGGTATGTAAATTATACCTCAATAAAAGTGTTTTGTTGGGTTTTATTTTTTTGGTGGGAGGGGGTTGTTTGGTTTTAAACAAACCATCTAATGGCTTCCTGTTTCACTTGGGCTGACATCCAAACTCCTTTGCCAGGAGCCCTGAGGGATCTGGCGTTGGTCTGGCCCTCCCATCTTCACCCCCTCCGCACTCTCGCTCTCCTCCCTGGCCGATTTCCTCCTCTCCCTGAGCTCTGCCTACAAGGCTCTGGCCCCCATCTCCCCACAGCTGTCCCTTCTATCCTCTCCTTTCTGTCTTTGTCTGAATGAGCTTACTGAGGCCTTCCCTGTCACCCCCATGACACTGTTCTCTCTCCATCCTGCTTCTTCCCGACTCTCACCACGCTTGCCTGTTTCGCCATTAAAATCTAAGCTTCAGGGCCGGCCGAGTGGCGCGATGGTTAAGAACTGGCCTGGGACACCAGAGGGCCCCGGTTTGGATCCCACATATGAGGGCCAGTGACACTGCCCTCCACAGCTAAGATGCTGAACAACAGCTCAACCTGGAGCTGGGCTGCCATGAGTCGCCGGCGACGGCGTATGCTGTAGCCCTTGCTGCAGTGGGTTGCCATGGGCTACCGTGTATAGCCAGCAGCCAGCATGAGTGGCCAGCAGCCGCCGTGAACGGCCGTCCAGAAGCCGGCGACTGATCTGCCTCGCCTGGGAAGAGCGCAATGATGGTGCCATCATGGGCCAGTGGAGCGACGTCCTCCACAACTAGACTGAAGAAAAAAATGACAGCAACTTGTCTGTTCCCCTTCCCCCAATTCCCCAATAAAAATCTTTTAAAAAAATAAATAAAAATCTAAGCTCCAGGAGGGCAGGGTGGGTCTGTCTGTTTCTTCAGCACCTAGCACATAGGAGGAGTTCACGCTGTCGAATCCACACCCCACACCTGATGGGGGAACCTGGGTGAGGATGCTAAGAGGGGGACCAAGGTATTCCAAATGAAGAATAAGTGTGAGCAAAGGCGAAAGCCCTGAGTCTAAGTTAGCTCGTTTTGGCTGGAACTGTGGATTGGGGCTTGTGAAAAGAAAACTGAGGCTTATTTAACATTTTAAGAGTTTATTTGAGCAAAAATTGATTCAAATCAGCCAGCACCCAACTGGAAATGGTTAGGAGCACTCCCCTGAGAGCCAGGGGAAGGACTCCTATAGAGAAAGTGGAGAAGCAAAGTAAGGAAATTGATTGGCTAGAGCTTAAAGCCTAGTTAGCTGTTTATGATTGGTTGTCCTTAGCATCTGATTTCGTAACCTTGTGGCATTTACAGGTTAAGTTTTGGTTTGCTTACTTTACAGGCAGCCACAGCATTAGAGCCACATCAGTCTAAAGACTTCCTTGTTTAATTAATGTAGCAGGTTGCTCAGTTCAAATGAAGAATTTCCGTGGTATTTATGTACTTAGAACAACTTGGCAAAGGAGTGACAAACATTAAAGTAGGGGGAAGACCAAATGTCAGAACTCGCCAAGGACAACTGCCTGCCACCCACCAATTCCTGGTTGACAAAGAGGACTTTAGATATAGGGAAGTTGGTGGCTGGCCTTGGCTTGTTTGCTGATGGTTTTTGGCAGCTTGAATATAAAGATCAAAAAGACATAATCCCTCCTCATCAAGGTATTTGCGTCAGGCCTGGTAATTTAATCCCCAAGAGAAACAGTCATTTTGAATGTGGTTAACTAACTTCCCCCACAGGCCACAGAGCCACTCTTGGGGGCCTGTCGCATCCCACACGACATGGGCAATGGGAGAACGAGAGGAAGCGGCAAAGGGTTAAGAAATAAAGAAACAGCAGCCAATAGTTAAATGAGTGAGGGGCCAAGGGTCTCCAGCCTTGTGGACTAAGGAGCCCCGAATCGGGCCAACACGCCGCTTTTATTTCTCCACGTACCCGGAAGTAGCATTGTTCTCTCCACAGTCTGTGAGTCTCATCCCTGAGAATTTGCTCAAGCCAGATTACCCATGCCTGCAAGCTGCTATTACCGAGTCCTCCTGCAGTGATAAGACAGATGCTCTGCCTTCACACACCCTATACACACACAACCCCAAGAAGACAAGATTATTATGCTGAGGACCGATCATCAGGTCACTTCCCAAGCAGGTTGAGGGAAGGAATGTAGCTACAGGGGCAGAAGACCTCTAGTCTCTTTGGGGGCAGGTGAGGACCCATGCCCACCTCCATCAGCCCCGAGGTTTCTCCTGATGGCTCCCATGTGACTGTGTTTATCTTAGGTTGTTCCTTCCGCGAGGAATCTTACCCATCACTGACTAACCAGCCATCTTTTGGGGCCAAACAGGGAGACGCAAGGTGTATGAGCAGTGTCCTCAAAAGGGTCAGCTTAGGGTTAAGCTTGGGGGGACAGACAGCTGGACAGCTGCATGGCAACAGGTGCCCATTTGAGGTCCCTGACTATATTAATTCAGACATTAAGGTGTCAGCTCTGCTGCGCACTCTCTGAAGCCTTCAGGGAAGAATCTGTCCATGTCTCTCTCCTCGCTTCTGGTGTTTGCCAGCAATCCCTGCATTCCTCGGCTTGTAAATGCATCACTCCAGCCTCTGCCTCTGTCTACACATGGCCTCTTCCCTCTGTGTATCTCTCTGTGTCTCTTCTCCAATCAGACTGGATTTAGGACCCACCCTGTATCACCTCATCTTAACTCATCACTTCTGCAAAAGATTGTAACTTCCAAAGGTCACATTCTGAGGTTCTGGAAAGGATGTGAATTTGGTGGGGACACTATCCTACCCAGTATACTGACCGACTGGCTTTTAGAGGCAGTGCCTCAAAGAGACACCTGAGTTCAAGCACTCATCATGCTGATTGTGGACAGGAAGGGTCTGGCTTGACCCTGAGTACCCATTGGTACCAAAGGCCAACCAGACTTGTGCTGGCTTCTGGCCCGTGCATTGCACTGGCACCAACAGGCTGCCTAACCCTGGACACTGCCTTGGACCAGAGGCCCGAGAGTAAGTATCCTCTCAAAGGAAGGCTGAAGCACATGCTACAAAATAACAGGTCAGCTTCATGGTCCAATGTGTGCAGGTACCCAGGGCCTGTGCACAGAGGGGTCCCGCACTTGCTTTCACACTCTGCTCTCCCCATCTTTAAATTCTTAATATTTTAACAAGCATCCCTGCAAATTATGTAGCTGACCTGCCTGTCCTCTTCCAAAATGTCATGCTCATTTAAGACAAAGAAAGGCTGAGGAACTGTTCCAGATTCAGGGAGACCAGAGACATGACAACTACATTCAACTCCCGGATTGGCTCCTTGGGTGGGTAGGTGGCAGGGAGATGGGGGAGCTGAGGTGGGGATAGTTGCAATGGACTGTTAAAAAACAAAAGTCAACTGCCTAAATTTGAAGTTCTAATTGGCTTTATTCAATGATTCACGAATTGGGCAGCATCCCACCTAGCAAAGCTGAAAGGAGCTTGGAGCAGCTGTGTAAAGTGGGAGGCTTTCATAGGCAGAAGGGGAAAAAAGAGTAGATCGTTTCAGGCAAGATGACCTCAAGAGACCAAGGGGTCTGTCAGGCACATGTCGATGTAAGAACATCCAAACCTGTAGAGAATTTTTATAATAACTTATTTGAGCCAACAGTTATTTGAGGATATGCCTGAAAGCAAGATCTCAACAGACTGAGAAAAATGCTTCAGAGGATAACAGTTTGCAGTTTCTTTTATGCATTTGAGGTTAAGAAGAGAACATAAAGAAGATACAGTTAAGTCCCCAACTTATGAACGAGTTCCGTTCCAGGAGAACGTTCGTAAGTTGGATTCGTTCATAAATCAGATTCGTTCGTAAGTCAGACAAAGTGAGTCTTATACACCTTTGACACAGATATACAATGGAAAGCCAATGGTTGAACAATTCATGTTATAAGAACAAGCGATGTCTAACATCTTTTTGCCTCAGTCCGATCTCTCAATTATTTTCACTTTTGTTTCCATGGTTATTGCTTTGCACTTCCTAGCAGTCCCCTCCACATCACCATTGCTTTTCCTCTTGCTTCCGGACATCCTAGGCTCTGATTGAACACTGTACTACTGTACACTATCGCACTGTACAGTAAGCGCACAGCAGCACAACTGTGACAATGTCCGGCAGACACGTGAGCTATTTCCGCAATTTGTTCGCATCTACGAATGTTCGTAATGCGAGGTCCGTTCCTATCTGCGAAAGTTCGCAACTCGAATGTTCATAAGTCGGGACTTACTGTACATGAAAATGGGAGAAAGCAAGTGGGGATTGTATTACAAAATGGTTAAAATATGTGCTCTCTTGAGGGTGGTCATGCTTTAGAAGGAGGGATCTAAAAGGGGGCATTTCAAAGGTGTGTTAACCTAGATGCACAGAAACAATGGATGAGGCTTGCTTAAGGCAAAGATAAGCCTTTTACTAAAGAAGTTATATGCCTGGGGCATGACTGCCCACCTGCCCCATTAGGAATTTAGGATCAGATCACCCTGTGAGGTTACTTTCTGTAAGACGTGGTTTTTGTCCACACACAATTACCTCAGTAGTGCTGACCAGGAAATTCCTGACTGACTGGTTAAGATTACCTTCCTGGGAGGGGCTGAAACTGCAATTAGGTTATATATTAAGTTTCCATTTAGTGATGTAGGGTTTAGCACTGGTGATCCATTTTGGGCCTGTTGTCTCTTTTTTAATGAGACATTATAGGGACAATTGGCAAAATTCTAATGTGACCTGTGGCTTAGTTAATAGAACTCTACCAATATGAGCGTCCTGATTTTACTTGGCCTGTGGTTACGTAAGAAAACGTCCTCGTTGGTAAATACATAATGAAGTATTGAGGTGAAGGATCATAATGTCTGCAACTTGACAGCAAATAGTTCAGGGGGAAAAACATTGTATAGGAATAAAGTACAAACAATGGGGCAAACGTTAGCAATTGGGAAAGATAAGTAAAAGGTACACAGGAGTTCTTTATACTACACTTGCAACTTCTGTAGGTTTGAAATTACATCAACATAGAAAATTCCCGCCACCACCCCCAGCACCACGCCCCCTTCTCAAAAAAGCCCAGTAGATTACAGGACCAGATCGGGCCCAATCAGATTTCCGAAGGAAGGTAAGCAATTCTGTCAGAGCGAAAAGCTGCCACCAGAGGTCTTGAGTAACGTGGGTCGGGCCCACGTGACCCGAGGCCCAGGTCCAACATGGCGGCCCCCATGGCTCGCTGGCTTCTGTATTTCCTTGCGTTGCTCAGCTTCATCTGGGAAGCGTCCGGCGGCTTCGGTTGGGGGTGAGTACAGCTCCCCGGGTGTGCGCTTGGTTCGGGGGTCCCTCCGCCCAGGACACAGCCCTGGGAGCTCACGGCCGCCCCCACCCCACTCCCCGCAGGCCCTCCCTAGACGACGACTTGCTGCTGCCCTACCCCCGCCTGCGCGCGCGCCCCGCCCGGGACTGCGCACGGGTGCGCGTCGGCAGCCGCGAGCACGAGAGCTGGCCGCCTTCCCCCGCGACCCCCGGCGCCAGCGGCGCGGCGGTGCGCACCTTCGTCTCGCACTTCGCGGGCCGCGCGGTGGCCGGCCACCTGACACGCGCCGCCGAGCCCCTGCGCACCTTCGCCGTGTTGGAACCCGGCGGGCCCGGTGGCTGCGCATCGAGGCGCCGCGCCACCGTGGAGGAGACGGCGCGGCCGGCCGGTTGCAGCGTCGCCCAGAACGGCGGCTTCTTCCGCATGGGCACCGGCGAGTGCCTGGGGAACGTCGTGAGCGACGGGCGGCTGGTGAGCAGCGCCGGGGGGCTGCAGAACGCGCAGTTCGGGATCCGCCGCGACGGGACCATGGTCACCGGGTGAGGAGGCAAGGAGCCCCGTGACTGTCGAGCAATAGGGCCTGAGCTTTGGGTCGTAGCCGTGCGGCTGTGTTTGAGTCACCTAACCAAGCTGAGCCTCCGTTTCCTCTGCAGAAGGGAGATAATTAAGATAAATTCAGATTGTGTATGTGCAGCAAATCAATGAACAGGGTGAACCGATTGTAAAGTTGATCATAGGGAGAGTTATCAGGAAAGGCTTGTTTGAGAAGGTGACCTTTGAGTTGAGACCTGAAGTTTAATCACAAGTCAGTGAGGGTCAGAACTGGAGGAAGAGCATTGCAGGCAGAAGGAACAGCACTTGCTAAGGCTCAGAGGTGCATAGGAGCTTGGTGTGTGTGTGTGTGTGTGTGTGAGAGGGGCTGCAGAAAGGAGCAGAGAGAGTATCAGAGGATGAGAGGACTGACTGGTTATTTAAAAGCTTGCTCTAACCCTGGCTGGAGGGGCCATAGTAAAAGCAAGGAGGCCAGTTAAAAGCTGTTATGAACATCAGGTGGTCGTTTGGCCAGGATGACGGCCTAGGAAATTGAGGGCCATAGATAAACTTGAGATCTGTTGGGGGTGGTTGTTTCTATTAAATGAAGTGTAGGCTGGACCTCGTAGACTGTTTAGAAGGCTGCTCTCAGGATCAGGAGCAGGCACGTTCCTGGGGTTAGGAGGAGGAATCTAGCAGCCAGGCTTTTGGGGACGGGGCAGGGAAGGAGCCCCACTACCTGCAGTTGCCCCCACTGGTAAGTGAACCTCACACCTTCCCTGTGTCCAGGTACCTGTCTGAAGAGGAGGTGCTGGACACTGAGAATCCATTTGTGCAGCTGCTGAGCGGGGTCGTGTGGCTTATTCGCAATGGAAGTGTCTACATCAACGAGAGCCAGGCAGCCGAGTGTGATGAGACACAGGAGACAGGTGGGGTGGGGTGGCAGCAGCCCTTCTGAGAACCAGGACCGGTGGGGTCATGTGGGAAATCTTTCAAGTACGATTGTAGACACTGGGGATCAGGGATTAAGACAGATAAGGTTCCTGGTCAATTTATACAAGAGGAAATAGGTATATAATGTGCTAAAAAGAAGGGGTAAGTGCTAAGAGAGAAAAATAAAGTTGGGGGACGGGGAAGGTGGAAGAAAGGAGCTACGGCAAGGGAATAGAGAAGGGCTGCTAAAATGTTTGTGGACCAGCGGCATCTGCGTCACCCAGGAGCTTGCTATAGATGCAGAGCTTTAGGTTCGCCTCAAACCTGCAAGAACAGAATCCCTAGGAAAGCAAGCTTGTGTGTTTTAACAAGCCCCCTGGGTGATTTTGATGGACACTCGAGTTTGAGAACCACTGGGATGTGGAATGCTGGGGCGGGGAAAGGCCCTAATGTGGAAACAGGCTATTTTAGAATGAGCAGTCAGGGATGGTGGCCTCATGGAGGAAGTGACTTAGATAGGAAGGAGCAAGCCACGGAAGAGCTGAGGAGAAGCACAGTCCACCCGGAGGGAACAGAAAGTGGCTGCAGGGTGGTGAGAGGGGAACCCCGGGAGACGAGGCGGGAGGAGCACGCCAGGATGATCATGCTGGGCCTTGGTGAGGTGTTTGGATTTTGTTCTAAGAACAGTGAAAGGCATAAGAGGGTTTTCACCTGGAGGCTGACATTACTTGATTAACACATAAGAACCCTTTGGCTATTATGTGGAGACTGACTGGAGTGGGGCAGTGGGGACGCAGGGAAACTCTGGATGCTCTGGACTGGGAGGTGGTGGTGGACTGGCAGGAAATGGTGGGCAGAGCCCAGAAGGCCTCCCGAAGGGCCAGTGATCAACCAGGCTGCTTCTCCTTCAGGTCCCTTCAGCAAGTTTGTGAACGTGATATCGGCCAGGACAGCTGTAGGCCATGACCGGAAGGGGCAGGTGGTGCTCTTCCATGCAGACGGGCAGACGGAGCAGCGGGGGTGAGTGCTGGAAACCAGGAACTCTGGGCGTGGCCTGAGTCCTGCTTTGAAGAACTTGAACCCACCGACGGCTGCCCTTCTGACTCTCAGCCGTCCCCTGCCTTCCCACAGGGAAAGAGTCCCTAGATCTGTCCCACTTCCAAGAATCCTCCTCCTCCACATATACCCTCTCAGTCTCCCCAGCTTAGGCCTCCTCCTTCCGGAATGGGGCAAAAGGAAATGATCACAAAGTTAGCAGGGAGACAATCTCAGTTCCAGTCTCTGCTTGGCTGGCTATCTGCTAGCTCTGTGGCCATAGACAAGTCACTCAAGCTCTCTGAGCCCCAGTTTCCTCTATAAAGAGAGTGTATTAATTTGCTCTTGCTGCATAACAAATTAGCACCCAGTTGTTAGATCATAGCTCTGTAGATAGGAGTCGGAAGGGCCCACTGGGCTCCTGGTTGAGGGCATCCTGTGGACAAAGTCGAGCTGTTGGCTAGGTAGGACGCTTATCTGTAGCTCCTGGGAAAGAACCTTCTTCCCAGCTCATTCAGGTTGTTAGCAGATTGCAGATCCTTGCGGCTGTAGGACTGAGGTCTCTGTGTCATTGTTGGCTGCCAGCTGGGGCCTCGGCTCCTAGGTGCCCCCCATTCCTCCTCATGTGTGTACCCTTCCCATCTTCACGCCAGCAGAGGTGTGTCAAATCCCTCTGACCCCCTTGTATTTCGTATTTCTAATCTCTCTCACTTCCTTTCCTGCCACGAGCCAGAGAAAGTTCTCTGCTTTTAAGGACTCTTATGATTCCATTGGGTCCACACGGATCATTCAAGACAGTGTCCCCATTTATGGACACAGCTGCGCCATGTAACATCACGTAATCACGGGAGTGATCTCATTATCTTCACAGCTTTTGGTGATTAGGACAGGACATCTTTGTAGGCCATTTGGAATTTGCCTGCCACCAATGTCATGATACTATCCACCATGGAAAGTAAGAAGAATTAAACTGGAAACTGGTAGGTACAATCAGCAGCCCTGTTCTTTTGCTGCAGCATCAACCTGTGGGAGATGGCAGAGTTCCTGCTGAAACAGGACGTGGTCAATGCCATCAACCTGGACGGAGGGGGCTCTGCCACCTTTGTGCTCAATGGGACCTTGGGCAGTTATCCATCAGATCACTGGTAAGCACACCAGAGCCCCAGGTCCAAGTCCAGGCATGTCCCCGACTGTCTCGTTCAACAGATATTGAGTACTTGCCATGTGCCAGATCCTGGGGATTCAGCAGTAAGCAGGAAGAGCCGAGCTGCCTGCCTCTCACTGCTTACAGGAATTATACGTAGCATACCAGTACTACCTACGCTGGTGAAAGGGAGTTGATGGGTCAGGAAAAACCTCTCTGAGGTTAATGAAGTCTGAGTTGAGATCTGAAGGAAGAGAAGGTGGCGAGGCAGGGTGTGGGAGAGCCTTCTGGGCAGCAAGAACAGGATGTGCAAAGGCCCTGGGGTGGGAGGGATTGTGGGATTGGGAGGAACCTATAAAAGTCTGGAGGTGGGACAATGGAGAGAGAGGCAACTCTCATGGGCTGCAGAAGTGGGGTTGGAGGGACTGGCTGAGGATGGTCAGCACCTCATCCTCTCTTCAAACACTGTGCCCCTTTGCAGCCAGGACAACATGTGGCGCTGTCCCCGAAGTGTGTCCACTGTGGTGTGTGTGCATGAGCCCCGCTGCCAGCCTCCTGACTGCAGTGGCCATGGGACCTGCGTAGAGGGGCGCTGCCAGTGCACGGGGCTCTTCTGGCGGGGCGCTGCCTGCGACAAGCTGGACTGTGGCCCCTCCAACTGCAGCCAGCATGGGCTCTGCACAGAGAGTGAGTCAGGGCTCTGGGGAGTCAGCTCTGACCTGGGTTCCCAGCTGTCCCCGCCCAGCCTGGGCCCTCACCTGACCTTCTCGGTCTTGTCTTGGCAGCCGGCTGCCGCTGCGAAGCTGGATGGACAGGGTCCAACTGCAGTGAAGGTAAAAGCCAGCAGGCCAGTCCCTCCCCAGCCCCTGGGCACATGGGGAGAGGGTGAGTGTGGCAGCTGCCTTCATCCTCGCCTCCTGGTCTGCACGTTGCTTGCCTCGTGTCTCTCGTTCTCACCGCACATGTAAATCACTGCATTAGTGTCCTGGGGCTGCTGCAACAAATTCCACAAAACGGGCAGCTTAAAGCAACGTATTCATTCTCTCACAGTCCTGGAGGCCAGAACTCCCAAGTCAAGTTGTCAGCAGAGTCCTGCTCCCTCTGAAAGGTCTAGGGGAGGCTCCTTCCTGCCTCTTCCAGCTCCTGGTGGCTCCCTGCAGTCCTTGGCTTGTGGCCACATCACTCCAATCTCTGCCTCCATCTTTACATGGCCTCCCTGTGTGTTCAGCCTCCTTCTCTGTTCTCTTACAAGGACTCCTGGTCACAGGAGGTAGGGCCCACCCTAAATCCAAGATGATCTCATCTCGAGAGCCTTAACTTAATTGTATCTGCAAAGACCCTATTTCCAAATAAGGTCCGATTCACAGGTTTTAGGGGTTGGGACGTATCTTTTGCGGGGACACAATTCAACCCACTACAACCATCCACAGCTTAAACCCTTCAGTGGCTTTCGCACTTAGTGAAAAACCTGAGCTCCTCAGTGTGAGCTGCAGTCTCCGGGTGCTCGGGCCCTGCCCTGCTCCTCTTCTTTTTCCGCTGGAGGTTCTATCCTCAGAGACCTCCGTGCCCCACCCGCCTGGTGGTTTGCTGCTGCCACAAGGTCCCTGGGGTGCTTGTCCCCACTGATACTTTGACGTTTGCTTTCTGGCTTGCTGGTCGCCTGCCCTCCTAGACTGGAAGCTCCTTGAGGGCACAGCCGCAGGGCCTGGCACATTCTCAGTCACTACCTGTTGGGAGAATATGAGCTGAAAGGCCACGCAAGGTGACAGGTCCATTTGCAGCCCTGTTGGCCCCAGCCTCGGCGGGACAGGGCTGGAGTTTGCAAAGACCTCCCTTCCCCCATCCCAGCTTGCACCAATGGCTCTTTTGGGGAGGACTGTGCCAAGAAGTGCCAGTGTCAGAATGGAGCTGCCTGTGACCCAGCTCAGGGGACCTGCACCTGTCCCCTTGGCTTCACTGGAGACACCTGTGCACAGGGTAAGCTGGATGGGCCCCTGAGTCAGCCAGGTGGGAGCACCACCAGGGCACCTCCAGGGTCTGGCTGGGAGAGGAAGAGGGGGTTCTTTTCCTTCAGCAGGGTTCTGCACATACCTGGGGCTCATCCTGTCAGTGCAGAGAGAGGCCCTGCCACCAAGGACCTCCACCTCTTATCTTCCTGCCTCCTTTCTGCAGAGTGTCCCCTCGGCTGGCATGGGCCAGGCTGCCAGAGGCCTTGCAAATGTGAGCACCAGTGTCCCTGCGACCCCCAGACTGGCAACTGCAACCTCACCCAGGTGCCCACCCTGAACAACATCCTCTCCCGAGGTACAACCTCCCCCAAACCCCGTGTGGGCAGGAGAGGGCATATGTGTACCCTCCTGCCCCTCAGCCTCACCCTGGTGTCTTAACAGTGAAGCAGTGCCTCCAGCCATCCGAGGTCACCCTGCAGACAGGAGAAGTCTCCCTTCTCACCGGGTAGGTGCTTTGGTGGAACCTGAGGTAGGGGTGGGAGGACTCCCCTTCCCTCCACCTTTGAAGCGTGGCCCCTGCTCAGGGACTGGGCAAAGCTGGCAGATGGCAGCTGGGCAGCCAGGAAACATTTCTCCGATGTCAGCACAAGGAGAGTCGCAGCTGATGCTCTCAGGGAGATGGAGAGGAGCCAGGTCACCACCCCAGTAGGAGTGGAGAGGGCCGGATGTGAGCTTGACACTCCGACTTGTTTTCTGAGCTCCAGGCGCAGAGGCAGCAGGCCCCGAAGAACTCACATCATTTCCCAGGCACCTCTGTGCGCTCAGGCCTTGTTTTTAGGCTTCATTGTCTAATGCAGTGGATCTCAAACTTGACCTTCAGGAGGAGGGTGTATTAAAAGAGAGTGCTGAGCACTACCCCCGGAGTTTCTGCCTCTGTAGGTCTGGGGTGGAGCCGAGAATCTGCATTCTGGGTGATGCAGACACTGATGATCTGGGGACCTCACCTCCCATAGCCCAGCCCTGGGTGACCGGCCCGCCCCGCCCTACCCCAGCTCAGCTCCCTCTGCCTGTGGGAACTAGGTGTGGGTATGAGTGAAGAACTCTCCAGCCCTGTCCTAGAGGCAGCACTTGGGAGCTCACCAGTAATGCAGATGCCAGGTCCTTCCTGGAGGTCCTGACCCTGTGAGCCTAGGTGCGGTGAGGCCTAGAGAAAACTGGAAATGTGCTTTGAAAACATACCAGAGCAGAGATAGCGGCTCCAGGAGCTCCACACCTCAGGCATTAAGCTCAGGCTCCTCAGGTGTACGACTTTGAACCCCCCACCCACACCATACAGACCTAGAACCCACTGGCTTCCACCAGCAAGGGAAGGCGAACCATGGGGGGCTGATGGGCATGGCTGCAGGCCCCACCCCAGCAATGTGCAGGTGTTCACTTTTGCATTGAGAGCTTCACAGGGATGAAAAAATGATCATTGAAAGAGCCCACTCTGTCCCCGCCACTCGCTGCCTTAGAGGAAGGGGTGCTGGCTCTCCCCACTCTGTCTGCTTCGAGGACCCTGGAGAGTGCCCATCCTCTTGTCAATGCCCAGTGGAGCACAGGATGCAAACTGATGCCTCCCAGGGCTGGGTTGGGTCATTTGAGTTGGTCTGCACAATATAACATTTTTAAAGATTTATTAGCAGCATCGGAAAATCAATAACGTTCATGTAAACCCCTCTTTTTTAATGGCTTCTCTTGAAGTGTCTGGAGATGTGGCAACACCAGCTGCATCCCACATAGCCACTGTCCCCACTGCTCCCCAAATGTATCTGTAGCATGCCCCGGCCCCGCCAGGCCTGTTTGCTCCTGCACAGTGGTCCCGGGAGGCCCCCAACCTGTGCCCCTGTTCTGGGTGGAAGAGCAAAGTGAGTGGAGGGAGGAACGTCCCTCCAACCCCCCCCTCCCCAGCCCAGAATCGGCCCAACATCCCCGCCGGGGTTTCTCTCCTGCCCCCAGGACCGCCTGGCTGGCCCTCACGCTGGCCCTGGTTTTCCTTCTGCTGATCAGCACAGTGGTGAACGTGTCCTTGCTCTGGGGCTCCAGAGTGGAGCGGAGCCGGCGCCTGGGCGGGGCTTATGTCTACCACCAGCTGCAGGAGATGAATGGGGAGCTCCTGGCCACGGAGAAGGAGCAGCCGGGCGACGCCCACAACCCCTTCAAGGACTGACGCCGCCAGCTGCCTGTCATAACCTGTTCCGGAGGCTCGTTTCGACATGGTCTGGTTCTGCAGGGGAAAGGCCAAGGCCACTGACCACCCGGGTGGTCTCAGCCCCAATGCCAAGCCAGGCTTCTGACAGCACCTGTGCCTCAGCCCCTCACCTGGCTGCCTGTTGTGGCACGTGCAACCTGAGCAATACAGTGCTCCCTGGAGAGAGACTGGCTCCATGCCTGCCTGTGTCTGCTGCCCACAAGGCCTGTCCCCCAAGGGCCTGCACCCCTGCCAGAGAACCTCTGGCCTCCTGGGGCAGGGACTGTTAGCAAATGAAACTCACCATGACCGCATGCGGACCAAGTGGCAGGGTCCAGCCGCCCCTTTGGACAGGGGTGGATGAAAGATGATGCCACCTCACAAGGCCTTTTCTACAGACCTCATCACCGCATTTGCCAACTAGAATTCTATTTCCTGTCCCAGGAAGCTCTTTAGAAGGGACTGGAGATGAAATCATGTTTACAGGCTGTCTATTTTGTTGTCCTGCCGCTGAGAGGGTTTTTCTACCACTTGAATAAATTGATATAATGATAGGAGCCCCCAGGTGGTGTCTGAATTCTGAATGGAGGAGTTCAGGGCAGCTTGGTCTTAACATAAGGCGGGGCTGCTTAACGTGAGGGGAATGTTGAACAGGCAGCCCAGGGCACCTCCAGCTTCCTGATGTATTTTTAATCCGGGGCTTCTCACTTTAATGTGTACATGAGTCACCTGGAGAGTTTATTAAAATGCAGATTCTGGCCTGGGGCTGAGAGTTTAACAAGCTCCCAGGTGGGGCAGAGGCTTCAGGGGCCCGCCCCGTGCTTTGAATGGAAAAGGTTGAGTGCACACCGCATTTTAATAGAATTTAGTTACCAGTATTAAAAAGTCAAGAGATTAACCCTAGGTTTCTGGTTTCTCTTTAAAAGAGAGGTAGTGGCCCCAGCTGCCACCCTCACTAAGCAACGACTTCTCAAAGCTGAGAATCGACAACTCCCGTCTGGCCCTCTCCAGTTCATCGCAGCCCCAGCAATCCACTCCCCTCCCGTGACCTGCCAGTCCTGTGAGTATCAGAGTTTATAACTTGTGGCCGCTAAGCGTCTTCAGGAAGTGCCTGGCAGCCGCACTCCGCACCCCCCCACCACCACCACCACCATAATATGTCTCACTGTGTGCTTAGCAGCTGTTTTGGGAGGCCAGGTGAGGAGGTGCCAGAGCTTTCAACAGGTCCTCAAATAGACCCATGCATGTGAGAGTCTGCGTGTTTGTTCCCCTAAATTCATGTGTTGAATCTGTCACCCCAATAGGGTGGCATCAGGAAGTGGGGCCTTTGGTTTAGTTAAGTTAGGATTAGATGAGGTGGTGAGGGTAGTACCCCCATGATGGGATTAGCACCCTAGTAACAAGAGAAAGAAACGAGAGAGCATTCTGTCCACGTGCTCACTCGAAGAAGAGGCCATGCGAGCGCACGGCAAGATGGCAGCTGTCTACAAGCCAGGAAGCAGGCCCTCACCGAAAACTGAATGTGCGGCACTTTGATCTTGGACTTCCAGCCTCCAGAACTGTGACAAATAAGTGCCTGTTGTTTATAAGCCATTCAGTTTGTGGTGTTTATCATAGCAGCCCAAGCAGACTAAGACATGGTGGACTGTAGTAGTTATCTAGTGCTGCCCAACAAACCAGCCCATAACTTGGTGGCTTAAAACAACAACCAGTTATTGCATCTTGTGAAAAGTAATTATTTCTCATGATTCCAGGGTCACCTGGGGGATTCTATTGGTCTGGGCTGGGATCAGTGATTTCAGCGGGGCTCACTCGGGTGCCTGCCATCAGCTACTGCGCCAGCTGGGGACCTGTCTGGGACGGCCACGACTGAGGATGTACCTGTTTCACACCGTGTCTCGTCCTCCAGGGGGCTGGCTCAGGCGTGGGATCAAGGTGGAGACAGGGATCCCCCAAGAGAAGCCGTCAAGGCCTTTTGAAACTTTGGCTCAGAACTGGCATAACCTTGTTTCCACCACATTGTGTCAGATCAAGTCCTTAGCCTGCTTGTTTCAAGGAGGAAGGAAGGAGACAGACTCCACTCCTTGATGAGAGGAGCTATTAAGGGACGTGAACACAGGAGGCTAAGTGAACCCATCACTGCAATCGAGCTGCTACTATAAAACAAGTCTAGTCTTACTTTAGAAAGGAAAAATTCGGCTCAGAGAAGTGAAATATCGCAGGCCAGTTCCCGGCCTACAAGTTCCTGCAAGGATGTGTCTGGGTCTGCGTGTCTTTCTGTCTGTCCCCCAAAATGGGGATAGACAAGCGGGGAGCCACTGTGCCAGCCGGTGATGTTCTCTGCTGGGGTCTACATTTCAGTCCTCCAGCTGGTGCCCCAGGCCCATGTCTGCCAGTGTCCCTGGGCACGTCTGCTCAGGCACCTGGTGAACCAGTAGGCCACAGGCCACGATACCCTCTGCCCGCCGAGCCACTAAAGGTTCCACCCCTCCCTCAGCCCGTCCCCTGGTTTATGACCCAGGTTGGAGGGAGGAGAGGGGTGGCAGTGGGGCATTCTCAGCATGTCCGGGAACTTAAGGACGGCCACTTGTTCAAGGAACCAGGCGAATGCTACAAGTGTTATTTCCTCCTTCTGGAAATGTAAGCAGCCAAGTTCATGTGCTCCTCCAGGGAGCTTATGTTTCAGCTCCACCTGGAAGGCTCAATTTGTATTTTGTTTTCTTTGAATGCACCAAGCAGCCCCGGGTTGCTTTGATGTTTTGCTCCCAGTGTTCAAGGGCAGGACATAGTGACAGACCTTAGACAAGCTGCCAAGCACCTTAGCATCACTTTGGCATGTTCCCAAGCCTGGCTGCAGGTCAGAACGTATTCCTCAGGAATGTTCTATGATTGCAAACTTCCGGACCCCATCCCAGAACCACTGAATCGGAACCTCGGGGTCAGAGGGGTCCAGGAACTAACAGGGAGCTCCCCCACCCCCACCTACCCACCCACCCAGGGGCTCTGAGACAACAGGCTGGGAAAGCCCGTGTCCTGAACGCCCCGACCTCTGCAGAGGGCATCTCTGTGGCTTTGGCTGTGCTGGCAGCTGAGCTGGAAAGTTACAGCTCTGTGCACGGGCTTGCTGGATTCCAGGCCTGCAGAGCACAGCAGTGCCTGGAGAGGGCCTGTCGTTGCGCCCAGAGGGGTCCCTGCTGCAGCAGCTGGGACACATTCGCCTTCCCTGTGATCCCAAGGGGTTTTTTCTAGTTTGTCATAAGAGTATCTATTATCTTTGCCCAACATCCAGTCCTTTTAGTAGCCACCTGTCAGAAGGTGGGTCCTCCCAGCAGCAGAACCTGAGACAAGGAAGTGAGGGCAAGTAGGGTATTTGAGAGGTGACCCCAAGAAGCCCTGGATAGGGGCAGGGAAGTGAGGGGACAAGGGAAGGCAGCCTGTACGCTGTGCATTAGTGAGCAGCTCCCCACTGTGGCCAGCCAGGCTTACCTGGCTGGGGCCTCTGGGAGAGTAGAGAACACCTGTGCCACCCATGGACGGGGAAGCTGGTGTGTTTATCAGCCTACACCCACTCATCATGGGTTGAGTGCTGCTCCGGGGGGTTAATTCCCTGGCGCTTCTGCCCTGCCCTACACAGGCCAGGTGTGCTGGGGTAGCCATCGCGACAAATGGCAGTTTCTTGCCTCCAGATGCCCTCTGTGGTAACGAGAGTACCCAGGGAAGGTGGGCAGGGCATCAAGGACCATGACCACGAGCCTCCATCAAGTTGCTTTTGGGGCATGACATCCCCCCATAGTCTTTCCCTGTGGTTTGGCTGCCACCATCCCCTCTCTCCAAGTCCAGGTAGTGTCAGCAAATGATTCAGAGAGAGGCGTGTGTCCCAGTTGGCCAGTTAGAGCCCCTGTGTAACTTCTGCTGGAACCGGGAGAAAGAAACTCCACCGAGATTGTCCAGCTTCTGGGATGAGGGCCACATGGAGGAGGAGAGTGAAGCCAACATGGCAGACGACTAAACCAAGCAAGAAAGGGGATAGCGTTTGAGCCCCTGGATCCAGCTATACCTGAAGCCAG
>NW_017731665.1:1268220-1269441 GCF_001890085.2 Hipposideros armiger | reverse complement strand
AGCAAACGATGAGGCTAACAAGAAACTGTTTTATTGGCTGAAACAGACTTGTGTGGACAAAAATTATACTCGTCTCATTGAACAATTCATGTGACGGGCAGAAATTCCAGAGAGTCCAGGGGAGGAAAAAAGTCTCACAGTCCCCTAATTTCAACCTGGGGAGAGAACGTTTTCTAGCTATTTGAGGGAGATACCACTCTGAATGGTGCTCTTCAGGGGAGTGGATTTGCCCAGAAAACGCAAGCAGTTTCTAAAAGAGGATCAGAGGGAAACCATACCGGCACCCACTTTTCTCCGGATGCCCTCTGCGCCAAGCCTTCTGTCCCACAAAAAACAGTGACCGGCGTCCTGAGGAAGGAGTGTGCAGTCTATGAATGAAAAGCATTAAACAGCCAGAATAACTGCTGACTCTTATCCCATGTTTTCTGGGAACTGGGTGCTGGGCTGCGCACTCGACAGCCACACTTTCGTTTTGTCCCACTATGATCCAATGAATGAGGGAGGCAACGCTGTCCCCATTTCACAGATGCGGGAACCGAGGCACAGAGAGGTTAAGTCATCTACTGGAGGTTACACAGCTAGGGAAAGGATGGCTGGGGTTGGAACTTCACCCCGTCTAATGTTGAAGACCCAGGCTTCTAAACCCAGGGCCTGGGCAGACAGTCCAGTTGCGAGTGGGTCGTTTCTGTCCTGACCACAACAGGTTAGTGAACAAGATGGAGAAAGAAGCCAAACCAAGGAGCTTCCAGTCCTGGGGTCCAGGGAAATTTTAGAAGCCAAGAGCTCAACAGCCCTTCCTTGGATTTTTAATTCCAAGCCTCCCAGGTAAGAAGAATGGCATATTGATTGATGATGTTCCAACATGGGCTCCGGGGACCTCCGGCACAGGACGGGAACCATAGCAGATGCCACCATGGCCATCTGCTGCATCTGTGGCCCAGCTTTCCTTGTCCTTGGGCAACTGACTGGCCCTCTCCATCCCACTGTGGCTTCTGGAGGGGATGTTGATCACAGGGCCCCCAGCCCCTGGGCTAATATAGCCATAGGAGAGAGCATGTGACTTGTCCAGGGCCAACCAAAGCCCCCTATGGGATTTGAAATGGAAAAGGGTCTCAGCTTTAGAGATGGTGAGCCCTGTGGTTATAGGTAGAGGATGCTGGCAGCTACTTCCCACCAGTTGGAGGAGAGGATGAGGCCAGTGTGTACAGAGATACAGAGCCA
>NW_017731665.1:1265911-1266945 GCF_001890085.2 Hipposideros armiger | reverse complement strand
AGGTAACCTTTTCAGAATTCCACGAAGCGTGTGGCAGCCAGCACCCCTGCTGTGTCCCGAGGAGCTCACAGGAAGGACAGATAGGTGGTTCCCTGAACAGGCCTTCTACCCTTCCTGACACCAGGACTGAGGCTGTCCTCTGACACAACACTGGGACTTGGGTTAAAACCCCATGGGACAGGGCAGAGTGGCCCAGGAAGATGGACAGCCGGGCCCTCCCTTTCTTTCACCTGGATACCTGGCAAGTAGAATTCAGGAAGTCACCCCCAAGATAACAAGTGGGAGCGCTAAGTGGGCCCCAGGCATCTGCGTCTGATACCACCAAAAAATTGCACATACATCTGTTTATGGGCTGTATGCATATACAGCAAGTTGAATAGTGTCCCCTAAAATCCATGTCCACCCAGAACCTCCTAATTTGGCCTTATTTGGAAGTAGGTCTTCGCAGATGTAATTATTGGGTTGTCGGAAAAGTCATGATGCGTTTTTGCAATGAAAACCAGAAAGACTATGTCATGACTTTTCCGACAACCCAATAGTTAAGGACTTGGAGATGAAATCATCCTGGACTTGGGGGTGGTCCCTAACTGCAATGACTGGTGTCCTAATGAAAAGCTGAAACGCACGGGAGAGAAGGCTGTGGGAAGATGGAGGCAGACTAGAGTCAGGCAGCCACAGCCCACGAGTGCCAGGAGCCCCTAGATCCTGCCACACCTTGGTTTCAGGCTTCTGGCCTCCAGAACGGGAAGGTAATCAATTTCGGTTGTTTTAAGCCACCCAGTTTGTGGTCCTTTGTCATGACAGTCCCAGGAAGCTAATACAGTATATCTGTGTTTTATCTATAAAAAAATTAATTTTTTGTGTGCCCCCAAAAACCAGTTTGCAACCCCTGAGGGTGATATTGGCCCTGTTGACAAGGCTCTGGCGTCTTAGGAACAATCGGTGGGTAATTCTTGAACAAGCTGAGGGAAAGCCCCAGGGTTTTAGGAAGTAGACCACAGAGGTATGTCCCAATCTAAAACGTTTAATGCTTC
>NW_017731665.1:1256064-1257954 GCF_001890085.2 Hipposideros armiger | reverse complement strand
CAAACATTACTCTCTGGGGGAGACCCAGCCCTGGGGCCCACACACAGCAGTGGGAAAGCTGGCACTGCTGTCAATGAGGCCCCAGGGCTCTTTCCATAAGGCTGCTAAATGCCCTGGGCTCAGAAACCAAGTGCAGAAGGAAAAGCAAGTGAGACCATGATGAGACATGAAGCTCTACCCATTTCCCTGAACTCCTGCACCCCCAAGCAGAGCCCAGCCTGCCGCAAACCATCCAGGGGCTTCCCTGAGTTGGGACCTAGCATGGCCCAGTGGGGCCTGGTGAGACCCCAACCCCATCTCCAGCCTCACCCTCCGCCACCTCCCTTTAATTCTCCGACAGCCACCTCCCCTGTCTTGGGACCTTTGCACGTCTGCGCTTCCTGCCAGAAACCTTTCTCTCCTGCCCGCTTTGTCTAGTTAACCCCCACTCCAAACTTCAGGGCAGCACCATGCAGGGGAGCTTTCTGCGATGGCGGACGTGTTCTCTATCTGCACTGTCCATCGCAGCAGCCATTGGCCACACGGGGCTACTGGACACTCCAGGTGTGGCTAGTGCGACTGAGAAATGGAATTTTTAATTTTGTTTAATTCTAATAGCTAAGTTTAAAGCGCTGCCTATTGGGCCGGCCGAGTGGCTCATTGGTTGGGAGTTGGCTTGGGAGCGCGAGATCTGAGCAACAGGACCGCTGGTTCGGATCCCACATGGGCCAGTGGTGCTGCGCCCTCTACAGCTAAGATGGTGAACAACAGCTCAACCTGGAGCTGGGCTACTGTGAGTGACCAGCAGACAGCATGAGCGGCCGGCAGCCGGTGTGAGCTGCCGTGAGCGGCCATCCCATGGCCGCCGACCGGTCTGCCTCAGCCGGGAAAAGTGCAATGATCGCAATGCCAACATGGGCCAGTGGGGTGCTGTCCTCCACGGCTGGACTGAGGAACAAGAGGGACAGCGGCTTGTCTGTTCCCCTTCCCTGATTTCCCAATAAAATCTTTAAAAAAATTTTTTAAGTTAAAAAAAATAAATATATAATAAAGTGCTGCCTGTGGCTAGTAGCTACTGGGTTGGACAGTGCGGCTTTAAGGCCCAGCTATTCAAAGTGTGTTTTGGGGACCAGCGGCATCAGCGCTTCCTGGAGCTTGTTTGAGCTGCACACTCTCAGGCTGTATGTTGACAAACCCCCCAGGTGATATGTGGGCGCACCATCCAGATCTCAGCTCCAGTGTCCCTTCCCAGACACCTCCCCGTGCTCCCGCTGCCCTCCCTGTGCCAGGCCCCTGTTCTGTGCTCTGACACAGCTCCCTGTGTTAAGGCCTCTGGCATCTCTTGGCTGTGTGACATGACTTCCAGCAAGGATCTCAGGCTGGAATACCTTCCTGGCATCCATCACTGCCCATAATTACACACAGGTGTGATTATGTGGTCTCCTGCTCCATGACAGGAGACGCCATCTGCCTCATCCCCCCCAGGGCCCAGCCTAGCACCTGCCCCTGGAAGGAGGCCCAGAAACAGCCCCTGAACGGGTTCTCTCATGAGGCTCGTGAAGGGTGGGGCAGCCAGGTTGCCCCATGCTGACCAGACCAGACCAGACAAGCTGGCAAGCAGCCTGCAGCCCACCCCTCGGCCTCCACCTGCCTCCCCAGAAGCAGCAGCCCCCAGATGTCTGAGTCTCTGGACCTCAGCTTCTCCCCTGCTCTGAGGCTGATGGCCAGGGCTAGCCACCTTCCAGTGAGGGGGTCGCCTGCCCCCCAGCACGCCACAGGAACTCTGGAGTAAAGAGGCTGGCCCATGTGAGTCGCCGGCGATGGCGTAGGCTGCAGCCCCTGCTGCAGTGGGTTGCCATGGGCTACTGTGTGTAGCCAGCAGCCAGCGTGAGCGGCCAGCAGCCGCAGTGA
>NW_017731665.1:1245507-1252011 GCF_001890085.2 Hipposideros armiger | reverse complement strand
GGCAAACCTGTGACTGGCCTGGTGTCTGGACTTCTGGAAACTTCTGCCTCGCTCACTATGTTTGAAAGCACCAAGGAAAGGCCCCTCCTTCCGAGAGGAGTCCCCCGTCTTGGGGGCAGCTTCTAAAACCAGCCCCGCCCCAGCACCCCCCACATCCTCCTGTCCTCCTCCCAGGCCACAGCCTGCCCCCTCCTGGCGCCCAGGCCCCAGCGGCCTCACCAGGCACTCTCCCCCCAGGAAGTCGGGGATCACTTCTTGATCCAGGTAGTCCACGAGGCCTCCAGGGCCCTGGTAGTTGCTGCCACTGCAAATGAGGAACTTCTGCCTGGTGTTCTCGTTGATGAAGGGGCTGATCTGAAATGGGGGAGGCAAGGCAAGAAGGAAAGTGGATTTTTATTGAATACAGCATTTTAAAGTGAGCGATGTAGTGGCTTTTAGTTCATTCATGCCCACGTCCTCTCCTGCTGGCAATCCTCCAGGGCCCCAGTGAGTTCCCATCATCACCTCAGCCTGAACTCAGGCGCTGGTCCTGAGCACCTCCCCAGCTTCCTCGGGGCAGCCCGCCCTTTTCCCGCTTTTTTCTCCAGCCATGTACAGGTTGCCGGCCGTGCCCTTCCCTCTGCCCTTCCCTGCGTGACTCTTGCTCCTTCCTCAGCTCTCAGCCACCAGTCGGCTCCTAGGGGGACCTTCCCCAGTTCCCCAATGTAAATGATCCCTCTGCCACAACCCCTGCCTGGCGTATTCTCTCCAAGAGCCCTGAATGTCCTCATGCCCTTGTCACAGGGAACCATGAAGCATTTATTATACTTGTGCTCCCCCACTGTCATGGAGAGAGAGACAGTGGCTGGCTTGTGCACTCCAAATCTGGGAAGGTGCCTGGCACATAGGTGCTTAGTAAAACATGGAATCCATTTAATCTTCAATCTTAAATCTCTATTTTTTTATTTTTTTTNTGCCTCGCCTGGGAAGAGCGCAATGATGGTGCTAACTTGGGCCAGTGAAGCAACGTCCTCCACAACTAGACTGAAGAACAACTTGTCTGTTCCCCTTCCCCCAATTCCCCAGCGCTGTTCCCATCCCCCCAATTCCCAAATAAAAATCTTTAAAAAAAAAAAGAGGCTGGCCCAGGATCTCTCACGCGAGGCTGCTCATGACCCTGGGATCCTTGGCGCTCCGCCTGGGATGTGTGTCTAGATACACTGCCCTCCTGGAGTCTCAATTTTGCTCCACAGTAAGGAATTTAAAGCATTATTTTTAATTTGATGCAGCATCCCATTTATTTTTGCTTTTGTTTCCCTTGCCTGAGTGGACACATCCAAAGAGATAATGCTAAAACCAACATCAAAGCGTTTACAATCTATGTTTTCTTATAGGAGTTCTATGGT
Source organism: Hipposideros armiger (assembly GCF_001890085.2). NCBI lineage: Eukaryota > Metazoa > Chordata > Mammalia > Chiroptera > Hipposideridae > Hipposideros > Hipposideros armiger. Next base: position 1,250,626 of record NW_017731665.1, on the reverse strand, counting down.
TTCATCTTATATTTAAGTCTAATCCATTTTGAGTTTATTTTTGTATATGGTGTAAGAAAGTGGTCTCGTTTTTTTTTGTTTTTTTTTGCAAATATCCGTCTAGTTTTCCCAATACCAATTATTGAAGAGACTGTCATTTGTCCATTTTATATTCTTGCCTCTTTTGTCATAGATTGATTAGCCATATAACAGAGGGTTTATTTCTGGGCTCTCTATTCTGTTCCATGGATCTGTGGTTTGTTTTTGTGCCAGTACCATACTGTTTGGAATATTATAGACTTGAGTATAGTTTGAAGTCAGGGAGCGTGATACCTCCAACTTTGTTCTTCCTTCTCAAGATTGCTTTGGCTATTCAGGGTCTTTTGTGGTCGCATATAAATTTTAAGATTATTTGTTCTATCGATAGTTCTGAGAAGAATGCCATTGAGGTTTTGATGGAGACTGCATTGAATCATGCTTTAGGTAGTATGGACATTTTAACAATATTAATCCTTCCAACCCATTAGCATGGTTATCCTTCCATTTATTTGTATCTTCTTCAATGTCTTATAGTTTTCAGCGTACATGTCTTTCATCTCCTTGGTTAAACTTATTCCTAGGTATTTTATACTCTGGCACAATTATAAATGGGATTGTTTTCTTAATTTCTCCTTCTGATTGTTATTGTGTATAGATATGCAACAGATTACTGTCTATTAATTTTGTATCTGCAACTTTACTGAATTCGTTTCTTCTAATTTTTTGGTGGAGTCTTTAGGGTTTTCTATATATAGTATCATGTCATCTACAAATTGTGACAGCTTAACTTCTTCTTTTCTAATTTGGATACCTTTTAGTTCTTTGTCTTTTCTGATTGCTGTGGCTAGGACTTGTAATACTATAATAAATAAATGAATAAAACTGGTGACAGTGGGCCTCTTTGTCTTGTTCCTGATCTTAGAAGAAAGGCTTTCTGCTTTTCACCATTGAATATGATGTTAGCTATGGGTTTGTGACATATAGACATATGGCCTTTCTTATGTTGGGGTATATTACCTCTATACTCAATTTGTTGAGAGTTTTCACCATTAACATATGTTGAATTTTGACAAATGCTTTTTCTGCATCTGTTGAGGTGATCATATGATTTTTATCCTTGGTTTTATTGATGTGGTGTATCACGTTGATTGATTTGTGGATATTGAACCATCCTTGCTTCCCTGGAATAAATCCCTCTTGGTCATGGCGTATAACCCTTTTAATGTATTGTTGAATTTCATTTGTTAATATTTTGTTGAGAATTTTTGCATCTATGTCCATCAGGGATACTGGATTGTAATTTTCTTTTTCTCGTAGTGTCTTTGTCTAGTTTTGGTATCAAGGTAATGTTGGCCTCGTTCGATAAGTTTGGAAGTGTTCCTTCCTCTTCAATTTTTTGGAATATTTTGAGAAAGACAGGTATTAATTCTTCTTTAAATGTTTGATAGAATTTACCTGTGAAGCTGTCCGGTCCTGGACTTTTGCTTGTTGGGACTTCTTTTTAATTATTATTACTGCTTCAATTTTGCTGCTGGTAATTGGCCTATTGAGATTTTCTATTTCTTCCTGGCTCAGTCTCGGCATGGCAGCACCCTGTTGATCCAGTTGTCCACAGCTGGAGTGGGGTCCAGGCTGGGCAGCCCAGTGCATGCATGTCACAGCATCCTGCGGGTCCTGCTTGAGCTAGCTCTGGGCGGGGTGACCCAATGTGCATGTAGCAGTGCCCTGTTAATCTGGTTGTGCATGCGTGCCACAACACCCTGTTGGTCCTGTTGGAGGATAGCTCCAGGTCACGGTGACCAGGAAGGCACTGCAGCACCCTTGCCTTGCAGGTCAGCTAGAGTACCTGGATAGTGCTCCCACCTGTGTTGTCTAAGTGGAGGAGGACATAAACAATGGCGCTCACCAGCACAGCACCTCTCTTGTTGTGCAGAAGCTGTTCAATCAGCCTTCACTTATCTCTCAGGAGGAATTGCTCTAAATGTAGGTGATTTTCCAGTGTGTTCATTGAGGGGGTGAGTCAGCATCTTCCTACACTGTCATCTTGTACCCGCCTCTAAAAACATTATTTTTAGGTGGAAACTCACAGATAACGCCACAAAGCAGAATGCAAAATCACATTCATTTTTAAAAGATAAAATGCAAGGCCTTAAAGAAACCGCCTGCTCCATCGCCTCACCCTCTGCTTTATGTCTGCTATTGAGTGCTTCCTGTATGCCCAGGTGAAGGGCAGGCTTCCCCCAACCATTTCATCCTCATGACAGTCCTGCAACGTTGGGGCTTCAGTGGTCCCCATTTAACAGAGAGGAAGTCTGAGGCTCAGAGAGGTAAAGGTGACTTGGCCAAGGTCACACAGCAACCAGAAGTGCTGGAAGTCCTAACCACTATATTTTCCTGTCTCTCTGAAAACATCATGTGGGGAGAGTTGTCTGTGAGGCACTTTTCTAGGCTGTTCTAGAACAATCCAAACCTTGGTTTATGGAATTCTAGGAGTGAGGGGAGGTCCAAACAGGAGGGCCTCAGGCTCGTCTCGCCAATCAATCTGGTATGTTGAGTTTCCGTCCAGGGCTTCATTTGAGGGGAAGTTTCTGCAGCTGAGGCAGAATTCGGACGTACTGTCCGATCTCTCACACTAAAGTGCTAAACCACTGGGAATTTTTAACAGTACCAGGGCCCCACCCCTGGAGAAGCTCAGAGGCAAGTAGGGGAGGTGAATGCAAGCCCCCCAGCCCAGCCTGGCCTGGAGGGCAGTTGGGGGCCCTTCTTGCCCAGCCTCCTCTCCCAGCCCCTCCTACCTGAAGTCCTCAGACGCCAGCACCTCGTAGTAGTAGAGGAGTTTGCACCTAGGACCGGGGCTGTGCAGGGCTGTCAGGACGTCCTCCACCACATTGCCGAGGGGGTCGTGCATTTGCCACTGGAGCAGGTAGGTACCAGGCCACCGGGTCACATGGGAGCCCTGAAACAACAGCCACACCTGAGGCTCTGGTCCTCCTGGGGATGGAGCCCCCTTCTAAACCAGCTCCCCAGCAAGTCCTTCCTCCAAGAGCCTCCTGAAGCCATCCTTGCTCCCCATCTGCTGTCACCCCCATATCCCTGGCAGCTGAGAGCCTCCCTCTGAATCTGGGAGGGGGTCAAGGCCTGGGGGGTGTGGCTGCAGGACAGCAGGGGTGTGGTTTGGTTAACCACCTAGGTTTTGTTGGGCTTTTGTTCTGATGACCAGGCTTTGCACACTGAGGAGTTCTGGATAGGGACTTGGGAGGGGGACCTCGCAGGTGGTTAGAATTTGTTGAGAACAGAGAACAAGAAAGGGACGTTTTAGCTGTTACAAGAAAAGCAACTTCTGGGAAAGGCTGGGATGTGCAGTGCGACCCCAGGGACATTGCTGGTGTGTGATGTGACAGCCCTCTGCTCGACTCGCCATGGAATCTCACTAAGATCTGCAGTTCTTGCCAGCACTTGTGTGTGAGTGTGTGTGTGTGTGTGCATGCATGTATATGAGTGCATGTGTGCATGTGAGTGAATGCATGTGTGTGAGTGCATGTATGTGTGGGTGTGTATGTGAGCACGTGTGTGTGAGTGCCTGTATGTGAGAGTGTGTATGCATGTGTGTGAGTGCATGTGTGCATGTGAGTGTGCATGCATGTGTGTGAGTGTGTGTGTGCCCGTGTGTGTGTGTGTGGGGGGTGCATGTCTGTGTGTGTATTTGGGGCTGCTGATGTTCGACCTGCAAGCCCCGGCCTCATGGAGGATGTGAAGGTCAGCACGGGTGGCTCCTGTTTGGCGTCATGTCTGCGTTCTGTTACCAGTCATACCGTTTCTGTGCTGTGTGGGTTCTGGAACTTGCTGTGTATCAGAAATCACCAGGAGACGGTGAGGGTTGCAGATTCCAGGCTCTACACCCTGAGATTCTGAGTTGCCATGCTGGGCCTGGGGCCTGGAAACCTGCATCTTTGACACGTATCCCAGGGGATTCTGAGGCTGGGGTCCTGAGGTCCCGGTCCAGGATTGGTCTTTCTCCCCCACTGTCCCGCAGGGTCCCGTTTGTCCACTGCTGTGCCCCCAGAACTCTAGCACATAGTGGACACTCAGTCCTGTGTGATGAATGAATAAATGAACCAAGGAATTCAAACCTGGATGCTCTCCCCTTCTCGGCAGACGAGGGGGGCCTCCACACGACTGTAGTCTGTCCCCCGGGCCCAGCCTTTATCTGTCAGCTGCCCGCTGGCCCTGGCCCCAGGCTCCCGGGGGCCCAGCTTGGGCACCTGCTTGGTGTAGTACAGGCTGAACACCACGTCCCCTCGCAGGATGTCGAAGTCCCAGGTAATGACTGACTCCCCCTCCAGAATCTCCACTGTGACCTGCGTGGGGACAGACGGTGTCTGAGAATGGACACACACCCCCCATCTGAAATGCCTGGGAGGTCCCACCCTGCCATGAGGGCTGACTCACAGCCACTGACTGACTGACACCAGGGTACAAAAGGCCAGCAGGATCACTCTATAGGGTTCTTCATGTCCAGCACTCCCCAAGGGTCAGGCTGGGTTAGACTATGACTGAAATGGCCCCTTAGTTTAGATTCTTGCCCACATCCATCCTGCCCTTGCCCGTCCTTATGGGTTTCTCCTGAGAGCTTGCCCTCAGCAAATCACTGGCATGAGAACCCTTATTTCAGGCTCTGCTCTGGGGGACCCTAACCTATAATGATACCCCAGCCCAGTGGGCCCTCCCAGGCCGGGACCCCAGCACCTCGTGGGGGGCCCCACGGAGCACGCTGGCTGACTGGTAGGTCTCTCTCCACTGGTGCATCTGGTCTGCGTGCTCCTGCTCCTCTTCTGTCAGATAGAGGGACTTGGGGACCAGCCCTCCTTCGGGGACATTACACTGGGGGACAAAGACAAAGGTGGCAGGTCAGGGCCCAGCCAGGCCTGGCTGACCCACAAAGGGTGCTCTGTGACCCCTGAAATCATACCACAGCAACCCCTTAATGAGCTGGGCACTGAGCTTTTGTAACCCATTGAACCCCCAGAACCACAACAACGCAGTGGGAACTATTATTCCCATTTCACAGAGGAGGAAAACAGAGGCTAAGAGAGGCCAGGCA
>NW_017731665.1:1242479-1243357 GCF_001890085.2 Hipposideros armiger | reverse complement strand
CTTTTGTGGACACTGACCACCCACCCCCACCCCCACCCCTGGCCTTGTGTAGGGTGCTGACTCTGAGTCTGTAGGACTGGGAGGGGCCTGCACTGGCCTGTGGACTAGTCATGAGGCCTCAGGGCAGTGGTTTTCAACTGCAAATGACAACCTGTCAGTGGTTATGAAGTCAGTTTAGCACATCCTGACCAGCCTGTTTGTGTGTGCATGTGTGTGCATGTATGTGTACATACATGCGTGTGCCAGGCTGCAGCATACAGTGTATTTCTTACTGTGGGTCGTGGGCAAAATGTTTTAAAATCCCGATAGCACAGGACCCCAGCAGTCCTCGGAACTAGCTCACAGGAGTCCCCGGAAGCCTGTGCAGTTCTGAGTGTGACTTTAGTGTGCACGAAGCAGGACAAAGGATGCATAAAATGTGCTCCATCCATATAGTGAAATATTCAGACATAAAAGGAAATGAAGTAACGACACACGCTGCAGCGTAGGTGAACCTAAAATCGTGGTGCTCAGGGAGAGAGATCAGATGCAGAAAGACTCATATCGTAGGATTCCATTTATATGAAATCTGTCGAAGAGGCAAATCCACAGAGACACAAAGTAGGTTCATGGTTGCCAGGAGCTTGGGGGAGGGGAAGGGGTTAATAGGTACGGGGTTTCCTCTTGGGGTGACAAAAATGTTCTAGAATTAGGTGGTGGTGACGGTGGCACAACTGTGAATGTATAAAAAAACCACAGACTTGGGGCCGGCTAAGTGGCGCGATGGTTAAGAGCTGGCTTGGGACGTCAGAGGGCCCTGGTTCAGATCCCACATATGAGGGCCAGTGACACTGCCCTCCACAGCTAAGATGCTGAACAACAGCTCAACCTGGAGCTGG
>NW_017731665.1:1237693-1239948 GCF_001890085.2 Hipposideros armiger | reverse complement strand
GTCCGTAGCAGGTCCTTACTGTTCTTCCTTCCTAGGGCTGTGATGAGGATGTGAATCCCCTGAGCACCTGTATACATGTTTGCATTATCTCTTAATAGTTACTGTTTTGGATAATCCATAAAGAAACCCTAGGACTAGTGATATTATTCCCACTTTACAGAAGAGGAAAGAAAGGTGCAGTGCCTTTGGGGACAATGCCACTGTTTGAGTACTGGTGAGTTCAGGCATAGAAGTTTGGGGAATCCAGAGAGGGACAGTGGGTGACTGTGTGTCCCGTGACACCTGCGAGATCCCCCTGCTTAGGAGACAGAGTCAATGTAGAACTTGGGGTGGGAGAACCGGTCTCAAAAAGCCAAGGCCAGGAGGCTGAACGGCCTGGCAGATAAAGTCCTTGAGCCTGAGCCAGATGGTAAGAGGTTCAAATCCCAGCTCTGCCACTGACCCACTTAGCAACCTTGACTGAGCATCACCACTCCAAGCCTCAGGTTCCCTCTCCATACAGAACAGAGACAACAGTCCCTGCGTCATAGGATCATTGTGAGAATGATTAAGTGAGGACTTTCTGAGGGGCGCCTAGCACGCTGCCTAACACAGCATCCATGTTTAGTGAACCTTGGCTGTTTTTACTGTTTGAGGGAATTTGTCTCCTGCAGGGTTCTTGCCTGATGGGGCGGCCAAACTTTTTGGTATTCCCTTCACACCTCTTCTGTCCTTCCTCGTTGACAGAAAGAACCTGGAAGGTAGAGAATGGTGCTGGTGAACGTTTCACCACGTTTCTTGACAGAAAGAACCTGGAAGGTAGAGAAGGTGCTGGCTTCTCCACCCGCAGGCAGCCCCAGGGGCTCCGGGAAGTGGGGACCCTGACTCACGTGCTGCAGCAGTGCCTCCTCCCCGACAGCCTTCATCAGGCCTTTGGTGTCCATGTGGCCCAGGCGCAAAATGTATAGCGGGCGGCCATCTGTACAAAGACAAGGGACGTTACTCAGGGGATGCTGGAAAGAGGGCAAGTCAAAGCCGCAGTGAGAACTTACCCTCCTCGGAGAAGGAGGGGTCAGGCTGCGGCTTACTGAGGCTCAGTCTGTCCATTATCTGCCATTACCCTGCCTCCTCCCAAGAGGGGCTGACACCACTCATGGTGAAAGAAACAACGGAAGTGTTAAAAAACACGGGTTTATCCCATGAAGGAAACTGAGTGAGGGGCATACGGGAATGCTCTGTATGTATGACCTTAGCAAGTTTTCTGAAAACCTAAAACTGTTCTAATATTACAAGTTGATTTTTATTTTTATTTTATTATATTATAGCTGAGCCATCCTGCCACCTGTTGGCAGCTCAGCTCGGACAGGGACTCGAACCGCTGTTGCTCAGAGCAAGCTCTTAACCAACTGAGCCACTCAGCCGGCCCTACAAGTTGATTTTTAAATGGTTTTTAAAAGAGGATTAAACCATGTAATGCAGAAGTGTGGAGAGAGTGGATCAACGTTGGCTCCTAGTTTTCTGTCAGCAAAAGCCAAACAGAAAAAGTAAGGGATTATGTACAAAGAAAGACAGGTGGTTCTTGGTATTTGCAGTGGCTCTATCAAGTCACCTTAGACACTGAATTAATGAATACTGAACCCCTGCTTCTGGGGGAAATATGGGGTTAGGTTCCTGCAAGCCACTAGTCGTACCATTTTTGTCAGCCAGTCAATACAGAACCTTGTTTTACATGTGTTGCTATTTAAGGACACCTCATTTAATGTATATTGTTGATTTATTAACATTGAACTCGGGGCCAGCAGCACTATAATGCGTGCCTAAAGGAAGCTGATCTAACACAGACGTTTTCTGTGTAAGGCACAACACAGCCTCCTGGCATGTAGGAACATTAGATGGCACCTCTGCACTATGCTTGGGGGGGGGCAGGGGGGGAGGGCGGCATTTTAAACTGCAAAATCACCAACAAAAAGCACAAAAAATGTGGCACCATGGAAACTGCCAAAGGGACACTTGTTTACAGTGTAGGAGCTGAAACTCATTCACCTCAGCGGGGAACAAACGTGCAGGTCGGGCAACTCAGGTTTTTTTGCCATTCTGCGCAGGTCCGTGAATGACCGCAGAAGCATCCTGAGTATCAATTTGGGGGCTATAAATAAATTTCAGTGAATAAGAAAATTCACAAATATGCAATGCATGAATAATGAGGGTCAACTGCGTAGTAAAAGCATCCCAACACTTCAGGAGAGTCAAGCGTTTGCCCTGATCAATATACAGTT
>NW_017731665.1:1230941-1236363 GCF_001890085.2 Hipposideros armiger | reverse complement strand
GTCCTGGTAGTGCCAGCCCCCCGCATAGAACTCCTCCAGGAGGGCAGGGGGGCGCCAGGTCTGAAGAAGGAGATCCACCTGGTGCTGCTTTCGCCAGCTCAGGGACTGGCACAGCATCTCCCGGGCCTTGTCCAGGTGGAAGTCACGAGCCCGCAGGAACCGAAGGATGTGCTCATCTTTGGGAATCTGGGGAGAAGGAGGAGGAGAAGCCCCATAGAATGGGATTTCCTAACTCAGTAGATAAAATTATGGGAAATGAGTCTCCTGGCTCATCTAAACATAGCTAGCTGGGGAAAGGGCCATATGCATCCACGAGCCAAGGATTGCCAGCCGCCACCGGACGCCAAGGACACAGACATGGAACAGATTCTCCCCTAGAGCTTCCAGGGGGAACCAACCCTCCATCCCAGGCATCTGGCCTCCAGAGCTGGGAGAGAATACATCTCTGTTGTTTTAAGCCACCCAGTTGTTTCAGCAGCCCCAGGAAATTAATGCAGCCCTCTTAACAGATTGTTTTGTGAGCTGATAAATCACAAACTCCTTCTTGTTTTTTGCCTTGTTGATTCAAGCTGTGTTCCTGCCACACATAACCCAGAGTCTAATAGCTGAGGTGACAAGCTAAGACCCCACCAGCTCGCCTTCTTTTTCTTGGGCAAATGCCAACAAGTCAAGAGAAAACCAGCCCCAATCAAAAGCACCCTTTCCTGAGTACTCATTCTGAGCCACATACAGCTCTCATTTATGTGGATTGTCCCTTTCTTTTGCTCTGAAAGCTATATAGTAACGTTATTTCTATTTTATAGATGAGGAAACAGGAGCAGGCAGGTTACATGCCAGCCCCACACTAACTCGCTTGTCTGCCCAATGTGGGGAGGGGGTCCTGGGTAGGAAGGGCCAGCAACTCATGACTAAGCAGGAAATTCTTATTCGAGAGAGTTGAAGGTCAAGTCCGCACTGGGACCTAAATGCACGGTGGACATTCATTTTATAGGGCTTAGAGTCTAAAGGCAAAATCCACGGGCAGTCAAAAAATCAACCTGCTCAAGTCATTAAACCTCTTAGAAAAGAACATGGTTTTGTGAACACAGGTCTATACCGCAGCAGTTCTCAATTGGGGGTGACTGTGCCCCACAGGGGACATTTGGCGATGTCTGGAGCCCTTTTTAGTTGTCACAATTGGGGGAGAAGAGCTTGTTGCATCTAGTGGTTGGGGGCCAGAGATGCTGCTCAGCACCCCAAGTGCACAGGACAGCCCTCACCATAAAGAATCGTCCAGCCTTGGGCTGGCCGAGTGGCTCAGTTGGTTAAGAGTTGGCTTAAGAGTGTGAGCTCTGAGCAACAGGGCTGCCGGTTCGATTCCCACATGGGCCAGTGACGCTGCGCCCCAGCTGAGCTGTCGCTGAGCTGCCAACAGGTGGCAGGATGGCTCAGCTGGTGTAACAAGATTGCCTGTTCGATGGTGGGCTACACCCACCTGCAACTAAGACTGAACTCGGCACCTTGAGCTGAGCTGCCGCCCAGATGGCTCAGTGGATAGAGTGTGTGCTCTTAACAACAAGGCTGCTGGTTCGACTCCTGCATGGGATGGTGGCTATGCCCACCTGCAACTAAGATTGAACACAGCACCTTGAGCTTAGAGGCCACGAGCTGCCAACGGGCAGCCAGATAGTGACTGGCGCCCTCCACAACGAAGATTGAAGAACAACTTGGCTGGTCCCCTCCCCCAATTCCCCAATAAAGTCTTAAAAAAGAAAAAGAACCATCCAGCTTCAAATGTCAACAGTGCCGACTCAGTGATATAGATACACGAGACTGTATATAATGAAAAGAAGGCAAAACCAAAGTGTCTAGCATTGCTAATTACACCATTATTGCTTTGGCCTGTCCCCCAGTGCTGAGGCTGGGCAGTGATGACTTGTGCATCTCTCCAGCCTGCCAGAGCCCTGCACTCACCTTGCCTTTGTGGGTCTCCTGCAGCCAGTGCCGAAGCTGGATCAAGCAGCTCTCCTGCATGGGTGTGAGATGGCCGAGGCACCTCTCAATGTAGTCCGCCTCCAGCTTGGCTCCTGAAGGAGCAGAAGCGGGGTTTCAGGACAAGAGTAAGATGCTGCATCTCTTTACCACGTGGTCTACCCTTTCTAGAAGCCTCGCCTTCCTGGCCACCTTGGATCTGAAATGTAGTTCCAAGCCACATCGTGGCCCTTTCACCAGACAGCAGCCACGTGGGCTCCAGATCCTCTCATCTTTCCAACCCATTTCTAAGGCGGTTCTGAAAACTTGTGCTGGGGGCATGCCTGGATCTCTCCATGGCAAATGAAGTGACCCCACGGACCTTCGGAAATGGAGAGAATCCCCACCCTCTGCAGCTGTCCCCTCTGAAGGGTTATTTTCCATCCCCGAACCCCTCCCCTTTGCAACCATCGGCTTGTCCTCTACATCTATGGGTCCGTTTCAGTTTTATTTTGTTGGTTCATTTGTTTTGTTTTAGTTTCACATGTAATTGAAATCATGCGGTATTTGTCTTTCTCTGTCTGGCTTATTTCACTGAGCATACAACCTGCTAAGTCCATTCATGATGTCACGAATCACAAGATTTCATTTCTTTTTTTATTGCTGAATAATATGCCATTGTGTGTGTATGTGTGTGTGTGCGCCACATTTTTTTTTTTAAGATTTTATTGGGGAATTGGGGGAGGGGAACAGCATTGGGGAATCGGGAGGGGAACAGACAAGTTGCTGTCCTTTTGTTCTTCAGTCTAGTTGTGGAGAACATCACTGCACTGGCCCATGTTGGTATTATCATTTTGCTCTTCNGACAACAGTCCCTGCGTCATAGGATCATTGTGAGAATGATTAAGTGAGGACTTTCTGAGGGGCGCCTAGCACGCTGCCTAACACAGCATCCATGTTTAGTGAACCTTGGCTGTTTTTACTGTTTGAGGGAATTTGTCTCCTGCAGGGTTCTTGCCTGATGGGGCGGCCAAACTTTTTGGTATTCCCTTCACACCTCTTCTGTCCTTCCTCGTTGACAGAAAGAACCTGGAAGGTAGAGAATGGTGCTGGTGAACGTTTCACCACGTTTCTTGACAGAAAGAACCTGGAAGGTAGAGAAGGTGCTGGCTTCTCCACCCGCAGGCAGCCCCAGGGGCTCCGGGAAGTGGGGACCCTGACTCACGTGCTGCAGCAGTGCCTCCTCCCCGACAGCCTTCATCAGGCCTTTGGTGTCCATGTGGCCCAGGCGCAAAATGTATAGCGGGCGGCCATCTGTACAAAGACAAGGGACGTTACTCAGGGGATGCTGGAAAGAGGGCAAGTCAAAGCCGCAGTGAGAACTTACCCTCCTCGGAGAAGGAGGGGTCAGGCTGCGGCTTACTGAGGCTCAGTCTGTCCATTATCTGCCATTACCCTGCCTCCTCCCAAGAGGGGCTGACACCACTCATGGTGAAAGAAACAACGGAAGTGTTAAAAAACACGGGTTTATCCCATGAAGGAAACTGAGTGAGGGGCATACGGGAATGCTCTGTATGTATGACCTTAGCAAGTTTTCTGAAAACCTAAAACTGTTCTAATATTACAAGTTGATTTTTATTTTTATTTTATTATATTATAGCTGAGCCATCCTGCCACCTGTTGGCAGCTCAGCTCGGACAGGGACTCGAACCGCTGTTGCTCAGAGCAAGCTCTTAACCAACTGAGCCACTCAGCCGGCCCTACAAGTTGATTTTTAAATGGTTTTTAAAAGAGGATTAAACCATGTAATGCAGAAGTGTGGAGAGAGTGGATCAACGTTGGCTCCTAGTTTTCTGTCAGCAAAAGCCAAACAGAAAAAGTAAGGGATTATGTACAAAGAAAGACAGGTGGTTCTTGGTATTTGCAGTGGCTCTATCAAGTCACCTTAGACACTGAATTAATGAATACTGAACCCCTGCTTCTGGGGGAAATATGGGGTTAGGTTCCTGCAAGCCACTAGTCGTACCATTTTTGTCAGCCAGTCAATACAGAACCTTGTTTTACATGTGTTGCTATTTAAGGACACCTCATTTAATGTATATTGTTGATTTATTAACATTGAACTCGGGGCCAGCAGCACTATAATGCGTGCCTAAAGGAAGCTGATCTAACACAGACGTTTTCTGTGTAAGGCACAACACAGCCTCCTGGCATGTAGGAACATTAGATGGCACCTCTGCACTATGCTTGGGGGGGGGCAGGGGGGGAGGGCGGCATTTTAAACTGCAAAATCACCAACAAAAAGCACAAAAAATGTGGCACCATGGAAACTGCCAAAGGGACACTTGTTTACAGTGTAGGAGCTGAAACTCATTCACCTCAGCGGGGAACAAACGTGCAGGTCGGGCAACTCAGGTTTTTTTGCCATTCTGCGCAGGTCCGTGAATGACCGCAGAAGCATCCTGAGTATCAATTTGGGGGCTATAAATAAATTTCAGTGAATAAGAAAATTCACAAATATGCAATGCATGAATAATGAGGGTCAACTGCGTAGTAAAAGCATCCCAAAACTTCAGGAGAGTCAAGCGTTTGCCCTGATCAATATACAGTTGACCCTCGAACAACACAGGTTTGAACTGCACGGGTCCACTTATATGCGGAATTTTTTCAATCAGTATACAGTCGGCCCTCCGTTTCCCTGGGTTTCACATCCATGGATTCAACCAACTGCGGATCAGTGATCAGCTGTTGGCAATCTGCAATGCAGAAGGCTGACTGTATGTACCATTTTACATAAGGGACTTGAGCATCCACGGATTTTTGAATCGTGGGGGGTCCTGGAACCAATCCCCCACAGATACCAAGGGACACCTGTAGTTAAGGTTTTGGGGAGACAAAAGTGGGTTTTCCACTGCATGGGGTGTTGGCACCCCTAACCCCCACATTGTTCAAGGGTCAACTGTGTATGAATTTTAACGTAAAGGACATTGAAAATCATAACAGGCACTGGCTACAATGGCCATTTAATAAAAAAAAAAATCCACAGATATTTGTAGTGGGTTGAATAATGTCCCCCCTGCAAATTCGTATCCACCCATAGCTTAAGAATGTGGCCTTATTTGGAAATAGGGTGTCTGCAGATATTATTAGTTGAGGATCCTGAGATGAGATCATCCTGGATCAGTGTGGGCCCCACATCCAATGACCTGGAGTCTTTATAAGAGGAGGAGATCGGGGAATATAATTAATAATGTAAATATTTTGTAGGGTGTCAGATGGTCACATGTCTTGTTAGGGAGACCCCTTCATGGATGAGGAAGAGGCTTGATCACTGCACTGTACACCTGAAGCTGATGTTGTATAATATTGTATGTCAACTATAATTGAATATGTACACGAGACATGGAGTATAGTGTGGGAGTGGAGTCAGTGGAATTGTAATAGATATGTATGATATGATATGGGGGTAGAG
>NW_017731665.1:1224776-1226356 GCF_001890085.2 Hipposideros armiger | reverse complement strand
TCATGGCAGCCCAGCTCCAGGTTGAGCTGTTGTTCAGCATCTTAGCTGTAGAGGGCAGTGTCACTGGCCCTCATATGTGGGATCCGAACCAGGGCCCTCCGGCATCCCAAGCCAGCTCTTAACCAATGCACCACTTGGCCGGCCCTCATTTCTTTTTTTTAGCTGAGTCATCCTGCCACCTGTTGGCAGCTCAGTGGCAGCTCAGCTTGGGCCAGGAATCGAACTGGCGACCCTGTTGCTCAGAGCTCGTATTCTTCAGCGAGCTCTTAACCAACTGAGCCGCTTGGCCGGCCCTCCTCTGCCCATTTTTTAATTGGATTGTTTGGGGTTTTTTGGTGTTAAGTTGTATGAGTTCCTTATATATTTTGGATATTAACCCCTTATCAGATGTATCACTGGTGAATATTTTGTCCCATTTAGTAGGGCTTTTTTGGTTTTGTTGATGGTTTTCCTCGCTGTGCAAGAACATTTTAGTTTGATATAGTCCCATTTGTTTATTTTTTCTTTTGTTTCCTTTGCCCAAGGAGACATAGCCAAAAAGATTTTGATAAGACTGATGTCAAAGAGTTTACTGCCTGTGTGTTCCTCTAGAAGTTTTATGGTTTCAGGTCTTACAATTTAAGTTGCTTTAATCCATTTTGAATGTATTTTTGTGTACAGTGTAAGAAAGTGGCCTAATTTAATTTTTTTGCATATATCTGTCCAGTTTTCCCACCATCACTTATTGAAGAGACTGTCTTTACCCCATTGTATATCCTTGCCTCCTTTGTCATAGATTAATTTACTGTATAAGCAAAGATTAATTTCTGGTCTCTCTCTATTCTGTTCCATTGATCTATGTGTCTGTTTTTATGCCAGTACCATATTATTTGGATTATTGTAGTTTTGTAGTATAGTTTGATGTCAGGGAGCATGATACCTCCCACTTTGTTCTTTCTCAAAAAATTTTTTTGGCTATTTGGGCTCTTTCGTGGTTCCATATAAATTTTAGGATTAGTTGTTCTAATTCTGAGAAGAATGCCATTGGTATTTTGATAAGGACTGCATTGAATTTGTATATTACTTTAGGATATTTAGGACATTTTAACAATATTAATCCTTCCAATCCATGAGCAAGGTATAGTCTTCCAATTTTTTGTACCTTCTTCAATCTCTTTCTTCAGTGTCTTACAGTTCTCAGAGTACAGGTCTTTCACCTCTTTGGTTAAATTTACTCCTATTTTATGCTTTTTTTAAAAGATTTTATTGGGGAATCAGGGGAAGGGGAACAGACAAGTTGCTGTCATTTTGTTCTTCAATCTAGTTGTGTAGGATGTTGCTTCACTGGCCCAAGTTGGCACCATCATTCGCTCTTCCCGGGCGAGACAGATCAGTTGCCGGCTTCTGGACGGCCGCTCACTGCAGCTGCTGGCCGCTCACGCTGGCTGCTGGCTACACACAGTAGCTCATGGCAACCCACTACAGCTTCACTGCAGCCTACACCGTCGCTGGCGACTCACGGCAGCCCAGCTCCAGGTTGAGCTGTTGTTCAGCATCTTAGCTGTGGAGGGCAGTGTCACTGGCCCTCATATGTGGGATCC
>NW_017731665.1:1213787-1223936 GCF_001890085.2 Hipposideros armiger | reverse complement strand
CTGGGCTGCTGTGAGTCACAGGCAATGGCATAGGCTGCAGCCCCTTCTGCAGTGGGTTGCCATGGGCTACCGTGTGTAGCCAACAGCCAGCATGAGAGGCCAACAGCCGCCATGAGTGGCCGTCCGGCCAGCGACTGATCTTCCTCGCCTGGGAAGAGCGCAATGATGGTGCCAACTTGGGCCAGTGAAGTAACGTCCTCCACAACCAGACTGAAGAACAAAACGACAGCAGCTTGTCTGTTCCCTTTCCCCCCAATTCCCCAGCACTGTTCCCATCCCCCTAATTCCCCAATAAAAATCTTAAAAAAAACCCAAAAAACCAGGGCTGGTGGTCACACCAACTATGCCAGGAGGCATCTGGGTAAGTAGAGGCAGGAAAGATGCTGTGGGGGAGACTGTGCAGACCTGGAAATACTGCAGAGTGGTCAGAGGCGGAGATTCTGGGGACAGGGAGGCAGCAAAGAGAGGCTGAGGGAGAAACACGAGGGAGGCAGGTGATACCAGCATCCTTCCGGTCTCCAGGCAGCTGTGAAGGCCCCTTTCTCCTCGCAGCACAAAGGCTCAGTGATTCAGAGCAGAGTGGAAGGGGCCTGACTGTTCCTCCCACCAGCCGCTCTGAGTACCAGCCCTGCTGGTGGACGGCCCAGACAGAGAAGGAAGGAAAGACCTGTGCAAAATGGGGACGGCACAGGGCATGGCCTGCAGAGTGTGTGCCGAAGTGCAGTGTGTAAAAAAAAGCTTTTTTAATATTTTAAAAGTGCATGCCCAATAGCAGCCAGCTAGTGCTTGGTGCAGAATGAATATTTGTTGAACAAATGAAGTTGTTCTTCCTACACATGGCCCCAGATGTATTTTTGGTTACCTGGGGTATCTCCAAGTCAGGCAAGCCCTACACTCAGTGGCCCCAAAGGAAAAACTGAATCGTTATGAGCACATGTACACATGGTTTAAAATTGAATTCATGGGGTATGTGCAGTTTTATATACTTCTTTTTTTCCCCTTTAATGTCATATTCTGAACATTTCCCATGTGAATAAAAGTCTGAAATATGACAGAGGACTAATTGCCTTCATATGCAAAGAGCTCTTACAAAGCAATAAGAAATCAGTGGGCAAATAGGAAAATGGACCAAAGGACAAGAACAGAGATTCACAAAAAAAGTTAAATAGAGTCACTAACAAGAAAAATTAATACTTGACTTCACTCATAAGGAAAGGAGTGATCACTGATCTACCAGTGGTCATTCTTTGCCTTTCATAAGTTTAAAATGTTTAATAATAGTCTTGTGGGGAGCTGGGGTGAAGTTAGGAATAGACACAGCTACACACTTTTGGTGGGAACATAGATTAGTCCAACCTCTGTAAGCCTAATTGGTAAATCTACCAAAAATTTGACCCAGCGATTCAACTTTTAAAATTATATGCTATACATACTCATGCAAATATTTTTTAAAAAGTTAAGTACAAAGATATACCACATCATTTGTATTTTTTAAAAATAGAAATGACCTGGGCCAGCCGAGTGGCGCGTTGGTTAAGAGCTGGCTTGGGACACCAGCTCTGAGCAGCAGGACCCCGGTTCAGATCCCACATTAGGGCCAGTGACACTGCGCCCTCTACAGCTAAGATGGTGAACAACAGCTCGACCTGGAGCTGGGCTGCCGTGAGTCGCTGACGACAGCGTAGGCTGCAGTGAGGCTGCAGTGGGCCGCTGTAAAGCTACCGTGAGCAGCCAGCAGCTGGTGTGAGCTGCCAAGAGCCACCGTGAGCTGTCCAGTGGCCGGTGACCAATCTGCCTCACCTGGGAAGAGCGCAATGATAATACCAACATGGGCCAGTGAAGCGATGTCCTCCACAACTAGACTTTAGAACCAAAGGACAGCAACTTGTCTGTTCCCCTTCCCCGATTCCCCAACGCTGTGTGTGTGTGTGTTCCCCTTCCCCAATTCCCCAATAAAATCTTAAAAAAAAAAAAGAAATGACCTAAATGTCTATCAATAGGGCACTAGCTAAATAAGTTAATTAAAAATAAATAATAAATGCATATTACTAAGTTATGGTACAACCACACCATGAAATACTGCAAAGTGCTAAGCACATGCACTGATACAGAAAGCTGTTCAAGCAAAATATCAAATAGAATGTATAATATGCTCTTATATGTTCATAGGTTATACATGTATGTGTGTGTGTCTAACCATATGTGTGTATATACATACTACGTATGTATAGATGCCTAGATAGTTTCAGCATATATAATCACAAAACTATTGTTGCCTCCAGGGGGAGGAAAGGAGTCTTACTTCCTACTTGATGTCTTCTGAGCAATTTGAATTTTTTTTTCCTACCATGATCATGCATTACTCATATAATTAAAAATAGTAATAAAACCAGAGAAAAGAGCAGCCCTAAGGCATCAGATCAGGTCAATTCCTGATCTAGAAATAAACTAGTTCTGGCTCTTGAGCCTGAAGGGAGAGAGAGCAAAGCAGCTGGGAGAGGGAAGAGGCTGAGTCATTTCAGGACCCAGATCTGTCCCCACGGGGACCCGTGGCAGTTCTCCCCCCATGGAGTGGGCAAAGCCACTGCAGCCTTCCTAGGACTTTGGGCCTTGGCCACAGTGACCTACCATCGGTACCGACCATCTCAGAAGTGGGACCCTGGGCGCTGCTGGGCCTGTCGACCTCCGAGGAGCCGGGATCCCCCAGTCCAGCCTGGGAACGGGCATCCTCTTCTCGGACCAGAGCAGGCGTCCACCGGGGAATGTGGGAGGTGCCCTGGGAGATGAGCTCATTCAGGTAATATTCGATCACCTCCTTGCCCTGGAAGCCAGGGAGAGCCGAGACACATCAGTACCGGGGCAGGACCTTGCCAGTCTGGGAGTCACCCCCACCGGGTTCCGGTCCCAGCCCTGACCCATGGCTATTGAGCAGCTGAAATGGAGATGTGCCATGAGCATTAAATATGCACCGGATTTCCAAGATTGGGTACCAAACAAAGAATGTAAAATAGTTACGAGTAAGTTTTATATTGATAGCACACTGGATAAAATATATTGTTAAAATGGATTTCATCTGTTTCATTACACGAAAAGGGCTCTACTTGGTGATGGGTCTGAGATCTTTACACCAAGCAACAGTAATTTTTTTTTTTTTAGCTGAGCCATCCTGCCACCTGTTGGTAGCTCACCAGCAGCTCAGCTCAGGCTGGGAATAGAACCGGCGACCCTGTTGCTCAGAGCTCGCATTCTTGAGTGAGCTCTTAACCAACTGAGCCACTTGGCCGGCCCTGAAGCAGCAATAATTTTAACCAGGAAAAAGCACCACACCATGTCCTTCCTCTGTCTACAGAGTTTATAAGCCTGGGAGCATCAGGACAGTGATTACGGAGCCCCCATTACGGACTTGCTTTCCATCCATCATCTCCTGTAATATAGCCATTGTTAGAATACCCATTCTATGGATGAGGAAAGTGAAGGATCTTGCCCGATGTCACATAGGCTATCAGGTGGCAGAGCAGGGTTGGAACCAGGACTGGAGGCCCCCGAGGTCTGTGCACCTTCCTCCCTGTGACTCACAGAGCTCCCTCTTACCCTCTTGACGTTGGCTGTGTACTGCTTCATGGCAATCTTCTCCAAGGCACTTTCAAAGCCAAAGAAGGACCGGATGTCGAGTGAGGCGGATTGCTCAAAGCAAGTCCACTCTTCATTCTCTGGGTGGACCTGAAAGCCAGGTAGGGGTGATGACGCCATCTCAGGGTGGGGGACGCCATGCCCTCCCCCAGCGGCCTGTGCCCAGTCAGAGCATAAGGTGGACTGCATGTCACAGCTGGCAACACCCTAGGGGGCCAGCAGTACCCAGGGGCCCCACCCAGAGCACAATGCAAGATCTAAAGTGTTAGCGAACAAACAGCGTTCTCAGGAGGGGTCAGAAGAAAGTGGGCCTGATGTCTGCATGCCTGTCCCTTAAAAATTACAAATATAATGATATATATAAATAGGTAATATATTTAATATGCTACATCATTGTACATAAATAAATTGTACACAAATATACATTTAAGATATATTTATAAATATATACATATATATATTATATTTAAAATATATGTTATGTAGGCTTTTGAGTTTCTTTTGCTCGGCCCACTCCAAACACTTTGGAGTGTACTGTCTCTTCTAATAATGGCCCTTGAGTCATTCTCTACTGCTCAGGCCCGCTTCTGCGTCTTTGACATGTATTTTTTCTTCTAATAAACTGTTCTTTTCTGCAACTTTAAAAAAAATAAAAAATAAAAATAAATAAAATATATGTTATGTGTATATGTAATATATATAAGCAAAGACAAACTTCACTGACAGAGCCGCTATGCACATCCAAGCTTAGTGCCTCTCAAACTTCCATGGGCAGAAGTATTACCAGGGAGCCTGTTAACTATGCAGGCGCCTGGATGGAATAGGCCCAGGATGGGGCCCAGGAATCTGCATGTCACAAGCAGCCTCCGTGATGCTGGTTCAGCTGTTGGAGGAACTCGCTCTGAGAAACACTACACTAAAAGGGATTTATAAAAGCTCCCACCCACACCCCCTTGGAGGTAATCATCTGAACATCCTAGGCCCAGTTTCCAGGTGGCCCCAACAGGAGCTGGAGGTGTGCAAAGAAAAAGCGATCAGCATTTATTGGACACCTGCTGTGTACAAGGCACCACCAGACAGATGAACAAAGCAAGGCCCCTCCGTGGCGGAGCTGGGTGCAGACACACCCGAAACATCTGTAATGCGCCAAAGTAGCCACACGAAGTTATCATCATGAAAAATGCCATTTGGAGTCTAGCGCAGCTACATGATCTCATTTGCTCCTCCAGCAACCAGTGAGGCAGGTCCTGCTGGTGTCCCCTCACAGATATGGCAGGGTGGCCCAGGGAGAGGAAGCAACTTGCCCAGCGCCACTCAGCAAGCAAGTGGCAGAGCTGAGTTCCAAATGACTCCAGTTTCTTCACTGCAGCCCCGAGGCCAGCAGGACCCGGCCCCTGCAGCCCCCTCTCTCAACCTCAGCCATCCACCTCGGGGGTCTTCACACCCCATTTCCTCCCCCAGAATTCTGTTCCCAGCCCTCTCATTCTTCAGCTCTCTGCTTCAAAGGCACCTCCTCAGAGAAGCCCCAAGGACACTATTATCCGAGACAGCATGGCTCCTCTTATTTTCTGTAAGTCTAGCTGCTGGATTCCTTCTTATCACTTGTGACAGTTAAGCCTATAGGGTTTCCTTTTTTCTCATCTGTGTTTCCCACTGGAATGAAAGTTCCATGAGGGCAATGGTCAGGCCAATTGGTCCACCTCTAGGTGCCCAGCGCGTGTCAGGGTGCCTGGCACATAGTAGGCACTCAACCAGTTTGTACTGGAGAATAATAATTATACTTAATTATATTACAATGCCCAACACATATACAGGACTTAGTGTGAGCCAGGCACTCACTGGTCAAAGGGTTTGGGTATTTTATTTCCTTTAATCCTCACAACCACCTACGTGGTAAGTAAGATCGTTGACCCCATTTTACAGATAGATAAACTGAGGCACAGTTTCATGAAGGCAGAAAAGGAGAGGGAGAAGAAAAAGAAGGAGGGAAGTTGCCAGGTTTGGCCAATAAAATGCAGGATGCCCAATCGCATGTGAATTTAAGATAAACAGCGAATAACATTTTAGTAAGTATGTCTCAAGCAATATTTGAGACTCCTTGCACTTAAAAAAAAGAAAAGGTATCAGCTGTGTATCTGAACTGCGTCGTATCCCACCAGGTCCTGGAGGGAAGGAGTTGGCGCGAGGCCTAGACGTCAGGGCACAGCCCAGGGGGCCAGGCGTGGAGGCCGGGCGTGCTGTGCTCACCCTGTAGCTGCAGTTCTCCTTGACCACCACGCGGCTGGCGAAGGTCTCATTGTGCGCTTCGATGCAGAGCGTTCTCTCTTTCCAGTTCAAGACGTTTCTCTGCACAAAGACCACATGCTCCACGCCTGCGATCTGCAAGGGAAGGGGCTGCCAGGGTGTGCAGGGGGCGAGGGGCTGGGGGCACGAACCCCAGGGCTGGCCCTGGTCACTCCTGGACCCAGGGACCACACGTCCTACCTCCCCAACCCCTCATCTGCCTGGGCCCGAATCCCCAATTCCATCCCCCCATTCCCGGACCACCGCGCCTCCCCAACCCCTCTAGGCCCTAGTCCTCCGGACCCTGCCCAGTCCCAGCCCAGCCCAGCCTCCCACTGGGGTACCTCCAGGACGCTGTGGGCCCTCCGACCCAGACCCCACCACCCACCCCCTTGCACCAACACACACTCGCCCCACCCCCTGGTCCTGACCCTGATCCCCAGGTCCCCCCACCTGCCACCGTCCACCACCACCCCGTCTAGTCCCCTGGGCTCCCACCTTCCACAGCAGCCGTGGGGCCTCCACACGCAGCCGGCAGCTCCGCTCCACCACGTGCACCGCGCCATCCGCGCTGCGGGACTCACGCAGGACCTCGCTGCCCAGGAAGACTGGGATCAGTGGGCAGGTAGGGAAGCGCTTCTCGTAGGCCTGCGGGCAGAGGAGAGCGATCTGGAGGGGCGGGGCGGCCAAGGCCCACTGGGCACAGCCCTCCTCCTGCTCAGCTGGGCTGTGGTCTCATTTACCAGAGGGCTTTCGAGCCAGAAAAGCCATCCTAGCCCAAGGGCAAAGCAGTGACCACTACAGTTTTACTAACAAGACCATCGTTTAACACCTGCTTTAGATCAGTGATACTGAAGTGCCTGCGCAGTGACTTGACAGATCAGTTTTGGGCTTTCCATTTGAGCTTTCCTCTCCCTCAAGGAGAGTGGGCTTGCCTGGGGCATTTTATTTATTTATTTTTATATTTTCTTTGTCTTTCCAACAAGACGGGCTCTGCTTTATTCAGCTCACCAAAAATAACATTTTACAGAATGGGAACCACAACATGACACAACAAAGTATTGCTGTAAACTCTCAAACAAGTCAGACAACACTTTTTTTTAGATCACCAAAAATAAGGTTTTACAGAAAAGGAACTATAATGAGCAAATGTATAGCTGCAAATTTTCTTTCACCATCAATATCAATTCCCTCTAGAATATTTTGGGACTACTTTGCAGTTTCCAAGCAAAACTAAAATTTGTTGGCAAGAGTTGCTCAGTCTCGTCATAAGAATGAAAACAGTTTGCAGAACAATATTGCTTAGTGCTAACAAACAACTAAGAAATGCGGTTATTGCTAACAACTCCACCATCTACGGAAACAGCCTAACCTGTGCACATTTCCATGAACTGGGAACACAGCTATTCTTTTCCCACCATCACAGATGACATGTACAGTGGCTAGAGTCAGATACTGGAGGCCGTTCAGGCACCAAGGAAATACTCAACAGAAATAACTACAGTATGTAACTAAAATAAATGGGCCCGCCTCTGCCCAGCTGGGCATCGCATCTGCTCTGTCTGTAAAGAAGGCCCACCATCGCCCCAATTATCCACTGGGACCTAGAGCGCAAAGCTAGATAAAGAAGCTGTTTTTTCTGAGCCATCAAAAAACTAATAAATAGGGCCGGCCGTGTGGCGCGATGGTTAAGAACTGGCTTGGGACGCCAGAGGGCCCCGGTTCGGATCCCACATATGAGGGCCAGTGACACTGCTCTCCACAGCTAAGATGCTAAACAACAGCTCGACCTGGAGCTGGGCTACCGTGAGTCGCCGGCAACAGCATATCACAGGCAGCGACATAGGCAGACCCTGGGAAGAAGTAGTCATGGTATTCTGCTAAAAAACTCAGAAAGAGATCAAAGTGCTTCAGTAAAGCCTTCAGAGTTTCCTCAGAAAAGGACATTTTCCCAAGGATTCCTGGAAGTTTCACTGTCGCAGCAAGTGTTGTGCCCCGTAAATGTAAGAGGGTGAAGACGGCTGGTCACCTGGGGGGTAACTGTCGGGTGCAAGTTTCCAGGAGAGCACCTCATTGATTTCATGAGTTCTTCTGCCATCAAAGCTGGCAAACACTGCACTTCCTTCCTTGCTAGGGGTCAGAGGAACAGGCAAGGATGGCCTGCTATGCACAGGTGTCTTCTTTTCCAGGTGCAGGAACAGCTTGGGCATGATGGCAGACATGTCCGGCTGCCAGCACTTGGACTGAAGTGAGGCGCTACTCTCAGTCAGCCTGTCGCAGTTGGCAGAATGGCAGGTGGACCGCCCCAGACGCTGCAAGGCTTCTAGCTCAGCTTTGCACCTTTTGGGGGTGGCCGGTTCACCTTTGGTCAGCTGACTCTCCGTAGACGGCTGGATGGATGGATTCAACAAAAGTAGACTGAGAGAGAGCTCCTCCTGTTAGTGCTTGTGGTACTTTTCTTAATCTGAAGGAAAAAAAATTGGATGAAGTCACCTTTTTATACTGAACTTGTTTATATGGATAGAGCAAAACCAATGGGAGAGTGTAATCAAAGGTGACTCTTAATCCATCCACCATCTCCTTACAAAGGTCAGCGTTCTTTTCTGCTGGGATGTAATGCACATGCATGTTGGTGTTTGACATAGCGTGATGATGACGAGGCCTCTCATTGGCTGAAAAGTCTGCATGGATAGCAAAATACTTCGTGTGGAATTCCAAAATAGTCGTGATGTTAGTCTGGCATGGAAGTTTCACTAACGGTTTCCTCCTGTTGATATAATAACAATCGTCCTCAAGCTTCTTCAGAATTTCAGGGATTTCTATAGTTATTCTTTCTTCCATCTCCCTTTTTGTGTGCAGCTCCAATTCTTCCTTCACTTCGGGCTTTTCTTTTTTTTTAATTATTTTATTTTATTTATTTTTTAAGATTTTATTGGGGAAGTGGGGGAGGGGAACAGACAAGTTGCTGTCCTTTCGTTCATCAGTCTAGTTGTGGAGGACGTTGCTTCACTGGCCCAAGTTGGCACCATCATTGTGCTCTTCCCGGATAAGGCAGATCAGTCGCCGGCTTCTGGACGGCCGCTCACTGCGGCTGCTGGCTACACACGGCAGCCCATGGCAACCCACTGCAGCAGGGGCTGCAGCCTACGCCGGCGACTCACGGCAGCCCAGCTCCAGGTCGAGCTGTTGTTCAGCATCTTAGCTGTAGAGGGCAGTGTCACTGGCCCTCATATGTGAGATTCCAACCGGGGCCCTCTGGCGTCCCAAGCCAGCTCTTAACCAACGCGCCACTCAGCCGGCCCTGGGGAGGCTTTTTAGGATAGAATTGCCGCCAGGCAACCCGCAGCATTTCTTTCTTCCTGTGCTGCTCAGGCGAGCTACAGATTTTCTTGCCAATTTACGCTGTAATCTGCGATTTTCATTCGTGTCTTGGAGGACCTGATCTTCAGCTGCCCATCTACCCCTGTTCTGGTCCAACCATTAAAATGGATCAAATGTTCTGGAGGTTTTCTGCCTTTTTCGCCTTTCTCAGCAATACCATCGATAATATGAGATGCTGCAGACGTGACTCAGTCTCCCCGGGGGGCCGCGGAGATTTAGGCAGACCGGCAGGGGGTGTGACTCAGGGATTGAAAACATAAATGCCACAAGGCCCTGGGGTCAACCTTGCCCACGTGCCTACGGGAGGGGTCGCGCTCAAACACGACTGGGGCCCCAGGAAACGACTATCTAAGTCCCTGGCCAGTGCTCTGGTGCGATGGATTAGGACTGGGGTTGGTGGGTCAGGGCGCCCGCAAGCCCACATGACGCTGGACCGCGCTGGAGGAGGAGAGATTTAACCACAGGCAGAGGCGGTCAGGGAGCGCGGCCTGTGGGATGCGCGGCCCTCGCTGAGGTCGTGTGCACCAAACGACTCTGTGGCCACAGCCTTGCGACATCGCGGGCGCGAGGTTTTGGATGGTGCCTTGCCTGGAGCATTTTAAAAGAAGACATCTTGGGCCGGCCAAGTGGCGCAATGGTTAAGAACTGGCTTGGGACGCCAGAGAGCCCCGGTTCGGATCCCACATATGAGGGCCAATGACACTGCCCTCTACAGCTAAGATGCTGAACAACCGCTCAACCTGGAGCTGGGCTGCTGTGAGTCACCGGCAACGGCGTAGGCTGCAGTGGGTTGCCATGGGCTACCGTATGTAGCCAGCAGCCAGCGTGAGCGGCCAGCAGCCGCAGTGAGCGGCA
>NW_017731665.1:1203088-1213547 GCF_001890085.2 Hipposideros armiger | reverse complement strand
TGAACAAAATCCACCGTCTCGTCATAATAAAAACACTCAACAAAGGAGGACTAGAACGGAACTCCCTCACCCTGTAAAGGACTTCTACAGAAAACCACAGCAAACCTCACACTCAGTGGTGAGAGACTGAACGCTTGTCCCCTCAGATCAGGAACAAGGCAAGGATGTCTGCTCTGGCTGCTTCTATTCAAAGTCCTGGAGGTTCTAGCTAAGATAGGCAGGCAAGTATATAAAAGGCATCCAGATTGGAGGGTGAGAGTCTGTGCCCAGTTCCAGAAGTGCCAGGGTCGGAGCCACTGGGGGGCGTGCCGGCATCCGTGGCCGGTGGCATTCAAACAGGGTCTGCTCCAAGCGCCTGTTACAGCCCACATGCCCCAGAATCAGGATCAAAGCAAGCTTCAAAAATAGTGCAGGCATCTGAGGACACACACCTCCTCCCCCATCCCTCTCAGCAGAGAGGCAGGCACCCACCCAGCTCAGATGGGCAGAGGTGGGGGAGGGAGAAGGAAGAAATGGAACCATGCCTGTTGCCTTTGGTGTCATCCTATGTCCCACAAGGCCAGCCCAGCGCATCCTCTGCCAGGGTCAGGAGGACAGGGCTGCCTCCTCACATATGGGAAGCTGACCGCTTTGCACAAACATACCAGCGTTAGAATGTGGAGTGTTCACCTCCCCAGGGGAGCGTGCACCGTGGAGATCCCAGGGGTCTGGCTTGGGACCCCTGGCAAAGGGGGCCCCCTTGAGCCTTCTTTCAAAGGAAGGCATTTCTCTACTGAGGAGGGAGCTGCAAAGCACAAGTGGGTGAGAGCATGGGTGGGATCAGGCTGCCCGGTTTGAAGCCCAGCTCCACCTCCTCCCAGCAGAGAGGCAAGCCCCTTCCTTTCTGTCTGTTTTATCACCTGGAAAATGGGTGTACACCAAGCTTGTCTTCCAGAGGATAAAACAAGGTTGACTCATGCAGAGGCTGTCACATCGCAGGCACCCAGCATTTTCCTTCCCCAGGCAACAGGACTCTGGTGGTGGCACAGCACAGGGTTGCAAGAACGGAACATAGCTCCCTCCAAGCCCTTTCTCGGAGCACTCCCCTGGCATCACATGCAGGAGGGAGCCTACTGGGCCCAGCAGACAGATGCTGACATTTTTTGAAACGATAAGGAGGGAGGGGGTGCATGTTTCCGAATTGGTCAGGCTCAGTTTGAGTCTCTGCTACTTTCTCACTGGGTGACCTTGGGCAAGTCACTTGCCTTCTCTGAGCCTCTGTTTTCTCATCTGTAAAATGGGGTGGTGGTGAGGATGTTACCAGATTGTGTCTCAGAGAAGGTGGCATGCAGCAAGCCTTGACTCTGCTCCTCCAGTTGTGTGCTTTCTTCCATTTAATACTCTGAATAGTGTCCTCATTTGACAATGAGGAAACCTGGGCCCAGAGAGGCTAAGTAACTTACCCAAGGTCACACAGTGCAAAATGGTAAATCTGGATTTGAATCCCAGGCCGGCCCAGCCCCCACTCCTTCAGGAACCCCTTGCTCAGAAGCTGGGCTTGTACTTATGAACAGCTCAAAAACAGAGTCAGGCATTGTCCCCTGGGGCCATGTGGTCATGATTTCTCCTTTCTCCCTCAGTCTTTCAACTCTTGCCACACAGTGGCCACACTGCACCGGAGTTTC
The DNA here is from genome assembly GCF_001890085.2 of Hipposideros armiger. NCBI lineage: Eukaryota > Metazoa > Chordata > Mammalia > Chiroptera > Hipposideridae > Hipposideros > Hipposideros armiger. Next base: position 1,211,883 of record NW_017731665.1, on the reverse strand, counting down.
TCCATTTCCTCTGACTGTTCTTCAGTCTCTCCTGCTGTCCAGATAAAATGACACGCTCAGAACAGGCCTGGATGCCCAGAACAAATCCCACACTCCAGCATGTGGCCCACCAAGCCCTGCGCCATCTATCCAATAGCCCACCTCCCACCCCAGCCTCCTTCACTCTGTTCCAGCCACTCCACCCTCGCTGTTTCTAGAACACAGTGTTATGAGTTGAATGGTGCCTCCCACCCCCAATAAAATTCATGTGTTAAAGTCTTAACCAACCCCCCCCAGGATCTCTGAATATGACCTTATTTGGAAACAGGGTCGTTGCAGATGTAATTGGTTAAGATGAGGTCATACAGGAGTGGGGTGGCCAAATATGACCGGTGTCCTTATAAAAGGGGAAATTTGGCCACAGACACGCACACAGGGAGAACGCCATGTGAAGATGAAGACACCGATGGGGGATTCCTCTCCAAGCCAGGGACTACTGGCAACACCAGAAGCTAGGAGAGAGGCCTGGAACAACTTGTCCCTCCCAGGGACAACCCTGTCAACACCTTGATCTCAGACACACAGCCTCCAGACTGTGAGAGAAAACATTTCTGCTGGCTAAGCCCCCCAGTTTGTGGTACTTTGTTACGTCAACCACAGGAAACAGGAAATCCACCCACCAAACTTGTTCCTGCCCAGAGCCTTGGCACTGGCTGTTTCATCTGTTTGGAATATTGATCCATTCACTTGACAGTGAAAGAAAAGGGAGCAATAGTCATTAGGCCTCCCAGACAGGTAGGAGACCAACATGGAGGGGAGGGGGACATGTCTGTCCCTGCTGGTCCCTGTTCCTGGGACCTCCTCCCCCACCTTCTCCCCTGCAGGACTGCCTCCTCCCCCGTTCTCTGTCCTTTCGCCCATTCATTTCCTTGCTAGCACGTATGGCACCTTTTAACCACATAACTTGCTTGCACATGGCACGCGGAAGGCCTGGGCTGCGCGCTTTTCTGCAGCGCTGACCTCACACCCACCCGCAGCCATCTCCGTTCTTGGCACATACTAGAAATGCCAGCGAGCAGAGAAAGAAATAACATAAACTTGCTGAAGTCCCAAATAGCCCCAAGAAAGATGTCCAGGGAAGGGAATGAGAGGCCGTGGGCTTCGCACACATAGCCCGCTGAGGTCACTGAGCTCCACCGGCTGACTTCCTGTCATAACAAATCTCTTGTTAGAAGAGCCCCATCTGAAGCCCCCAGATAAGGGGGTGGCAGGGGAGAGGGTGGCTTGTCAGCAGTTGACGGGCACTTGGGAGCAACTTGCCCTGACTCTGCAAGGGAAGGCAATGACTTCTTTAAGTAAACAGTGGCTGCTCTGATGGACTTACCCCAGGCATTGGGGAGATCCTGGAGCTCAGGCTCCATCTGAAAAGCAGGGGCCCCAAAAGAAAAAGTCCACCCCCAGGCGGCCAGTTTTTCAGTGTCAGAGGACTGTCAGCTAGAGATTCCCTGGGTTATAAGGTCTCATGTCCATTTACAGAATGCTAACTGCATCGTTTCATTCCCCCAACGCCCCGATGAAATGGGAACCAGCATGTCCCCATTTCACAGGTGAGCCAGTTGAGGCTTGGGAAGACATCATGCGGCCAGTATACGGCAGGGTTGGAGCCAGGCTGTTCTGACCCAGACCCCAGCCCTGGACCACCCTGTCCTGTCTCTGGGGGGGACATTGGCTACCTCACAAGTATCTGTGGTTGGGAAATACTGAGTCTCACTGACCTAAACCCACAAATCAGGGGCCCTTGGCCTTCAGCACTGTCACAGGGTCTTACATATCAAAGAGTTCACAGGACCCTCCCTGTGTTGGAGACCAGTTCACACATGGCTAGTTTTGTCCTTGCCTGAAAGCCTCAGATGTTGACTGCTGTCTCCACAAATCAGGTCTGATGGGCGAACACATGGTTTGGCCCCCTAAGGGACACAGGCAGCAGAAGGATTGGGTTACAGCCCTTCTGCTGGGCAACTGTAAAGGGACACGCTAGCCTGCCAGCTTAGAAAGGGAGCTGGTCCAAGGCCCAGAACTCGCCCGTGCAGCTGAGGCTGGGGCAGGCAGAGGCCGATGGAAACTTCCGATGATTGCCTCCCACATGGTTCCCATTTCCTGCAAAAATCACGATGACATACTTACCACGTGGCGATGGGGGGCGGGAGTTAGATAGCCCTGGATTCCTAGTTAGGCTGGGTAACCTTGAGCATAGCATGTCCTCGGTCCCCTTACAGGCCCACCTGGAAGGTGGAATCATCATAGACCCTCCCAATGAGTTGCTCACTTGTACCTGTTTTCCTTCCTTTGGGCGTCACAACTGCTGAAGTGAGAAGCCATTAGCACCCCTGCAGTAGGTTGGTTCACCTCCGAATCCCCAGTGCTTTACCAAATGCCTAGCACATAGTTGGCGCTCCATAGACAAGTATACGGTGAATGAGTGAATGACAGCATAGCACAGCTGTTAAGGGCATGGACTCTGGGGCTGGGGTTCACATCTCTGCGTTGCCTCGGACCAGCTCTGTGGCCCTGAACAAGTCACCAAGCTCTCAGTTCCTTCATCCTCTCATTTGTTAAAAGGAGAATAAGAAAAGGAGCTACCTTGCTGGTGGTGGTGGTGAGGCGGGGGATAAAGGAGTCTGGGTAAAGTGCTGAGAACAGGGCCTGGCAAGTGGCATGTTCTACATAATCATTTGTTAAATACATTTAAATTTTTAAAAAGTGAGATTCTATAAAGTACAGGAAAGCTATTTCTGCTAATCACTTGACAGCTGCTCCCTCCCCCTCTCCCTCCTTCCTTCCTGTTCTTCCTCATGCAAATTCAAAGGAAGCTGGAACCAGTGGCCCAAACCTTCCACCAAGAGTGTGGAGAGAATAGCCAAACCACACGAACGTGTTCTAGCCCAACACATCACTTTCCCCCTTCATGCTGCAGGCTGGATTCGGGGCACGGGCCACCATGTGACCACCTCCGGAGCCATCCTTGCCCACCCCCCAGCTTTCCCCTGCAAGCCTGGGAGACCCCAGGACAGACAACCTTCTAGCTCTCCCAGCTCTTGTTTTTTTGGTTTAGATGTAATTCTCCTACCATAAAATGCACCCTTTTAAAGTGTACAGTTAAGTGGGTTTTAGTAGATACACCAAGTTATGCAACCATCACTTCTATCTAATTCCAGAGCATTGCATCACCCCAAAAGGAAACCCCATCCCCACTGACAGTCACTCCCCATTCCCCCAGGCCCAGGCAACCACTAATCTATTTTCTCTCTCTATGGATTTGCTTTGCCCGGACATTTCATATAATGGGAATCATAGAATATGCTGTTTTCACTTAGCGAGGTTCATGTTTTTGAGGTTCATCCACATCATAGCAGGTGTGAGTGCATCATCCCTTTTCAGGGCTGACTAATATGCCATTGTACAGATCCCCCAACTCTTACCTAAGCTGCTTAATCAGAGTTTAGTGAATGAGCCATCAGACACCCGATGACAGCAGTGTTCTCCCAGCTGATGAAGGGCATGGCAGAACCAGGGTGACATTATTCTGAAGCCTTCTGAAATGACTGCTGTATACAACCTATAAAAACAGCAATACCCAGATGACCCTATAGCTGAAAAACCTACTGCTATTCTAATCAAAGCCAGCTCAGGAGACACAAAGGACAGAGGCAGAGGGTCAGAAGGACCCTGCGGCCAGAGGCACCCAGACATGGGGAGGGGGCAAGGCTGGAGTGTGGTGGAGCAGTGGAGACATAGCACGAGGTTTAGACACTGCCTCTGCCTCTTGCCACCTGGGTGACCTCGACTTAGCCTCTCTGAGACTCAGTCTCTTCAGAAAAAAGAGGATATTGAGCATGATGATGACACCTACTTCATAAGGGTTGCTATAAAGATTACAGGGAGATAACCTGTGTAAGGCATTTAGCACAGTGCCAGACACCACGTAGCAGATTTTTTAATGGACATAGATTTTTTTTTAAGTAATATGTTTTTGTTTTTAATTTTTTACTGGGGAACAGCCATGGTCATTGGTTACACGTTGCTTTCATGCTACAATGGCATAGTTGACTCTTTTAAGGAGGGCACAGCTCACAGTGGCCCATGCAGGGATCGAACCAGCAACCTTGGTGTTATTGGCATGATGCTCTAACCAACTGAGCTAACTGGTCACACCCTGGACATAGATGTTTTTAAACCAACAGGGACTTCAATAGGTATTTGTACACTCAAGTTCATAGCATTACTCAAGAGCCAAAAAGTAGAAACAAACCAAAATGTCCATTGATGGTTGACTGGCTAAACAAAATGTGGCCTATCCATGCAGTGGAATATTATTCAGTCGTTAAAAGGGATGAAGCTCTGACACAGGCTATAACATGGATGAACCTCAAAAACACGATGCTCAGTGAAAGAAGTCAGGCACAGAGGACAAATACTGTATGATTCTACTTATATGAGGTTCCCAGAGTCATCAAACTCACTGAGACAGAAAGTAGAAGTGTGATTACCACAGGGTGGGTGGGGAGGAAGAAATAGGGAGTTAGTGTTTAATGGGGACAGAGTTTCCATTTGGAAAGATGAAAAGGTTCTGGATGTGAATGGTGGCGATTTTTGCAAAACAATGTGAACCTACGTAATGCTGAGCTGAGCTGTGTACTCAACAGTCAGTCCACTTAAGAGTGGTTGAAATGGGAAATTTTGTATTATGTATATTTTACCACAATTTTTTTAAAAACAGTAATCCATCTCCTGGGTGGTTTTTTGCCCTACCAGAGCATTGATTGTGATTTGGGATAGGATATCATGTCTGTGTTTATTAGTTTATAGTCAATGCCTCTGTCTCTATGTCTGTTTTCTTCACCACTGGATTCCCCAGTGTCCGGTACAACACCTGGGGCACTGTAGACACCCAGCCAATATCTGTGGATGGAAGGAAGGAGATTGGGGGGAAAGAGGAAAGAAGGAAAGAAGGAAGGAAGGAAGGAAGAAGAAAGGAAGGAAAGAAGAAAGGAAGGAAGGAAGGAAGGAAGGAAGGAAGGAAGGAAGGAAGGAAAGAAGGAAGGAAGGAAGGAAGGAAGGAAAGGTGGAAGGAAGGAAGGAAAGAAGGAAGGAAGGAAGGAAGGAAGGAAGGAAGGAAGGGGCAGGTGCTGGGAAAAGAAAGCAGGAAGTTGGAACCCTCATCACATATATACCCAGAAGAGCAGGTCAAGCAGTATAGGTCCCCCATCTCAGCATGAGTGGGCTTCTGTCTGCACCCGCCCATGAATTGCATGCAGCTGGCCAACAGCCTAGACAGGAACCTGTGCCTGTATATATTGCTGTTCATGGTCCACCTGTAGAGAGCTAAGTTCTGGGAGGTGCTTCATGCACAGGTGAATAAATGCCTGAATAGTTCCCCTCTGGTCAGTTCCCCCCTGGCCATGAGATCAGTGCACCCGCTGCTACTGACCAATCAATTATCCCAAACAATGTGCAGGGGAACCGTTCTGCCTGTTTTTCACAGGTTCTTGGTCTCTAGGCTGCAGCATGGGGCACAGTTCTTACAGCCTAGTGATTATTTGTTTCTGCTCCTGTCTCCTCCTCACGTGATAGGACCTCCCTTTGTTGGCACCGTCTCTCCTCCTGAGGTCACGCCATCAGAATGCCTGGTCTCTCCAGCACTGGGGGAGCACACAGCCTGGCCGCCCGGCCCAGCAACTGCACAAAACCCTGCTGTGGATTCTCACCCATGGGTGGGGAGCAGGGCGGGGGAACTCTCTTCCCTGAACACGCTCCCCGCCCACGGACTTCCAGGATCAGCTCATACTTCTGACGGTTCAGGGAGGGACAAGGTGGCGGCAAGGCCAGCCCAGCACATCTTGACATTTAGCGGTATGTCAGCATCTTGATGGGAGGGAAATGCTATTTTAGATTTTCCAAGTGTCTCGAGAATGTGCCTGGCGTCCATCACCTCTGCTTCCCCGTGCTCCGGGACAGAAACCGCCCCCCTCCCCCTGCACCCCACCTCGGTACACTTTTTGGTAGCCAGGGGATCCTCCTGAACCCCAAATCTGATCATGTCACTCCCCTGCTTAAAAGCTCCCAATGTCCTTGAAGAGACAAATTGACCCACCAGTCACTTTCTAACTCTCACTGGGGCCCAGCTGAGCGATATCCTTCCTTTTCTTCAGAGACATAAGTTCTGCCCCCATGGGCCTGCACACAGCTGGCTCTCCTCTCCTCTGCTAGGCTCAGCCTGGCTGTCTTAAAGACCCTATAGGTTGGGGACCTGTGCTTCCCCCTTTATGGATCATTCAACAGGGTGTTTGTCTGGCTTATGTAGCTCATGTTCTCTCTCTCTCTCTCTCTCTCTCTCTCTCTCTCTCTCTCTCTCTCTCACACACACACACACACACACACACACACTGCAAGCTCTATGTGGGCAAGAAGGGATCATGTCTGGAAAACCAGGTCACAACAGAACCGGAACAACACAGACACAGCCCCTGCCTTCCTAAAGGTTACGTTAATGAAAAACACCCATATAAACAAGCAAACAAGCAAATTCCATATAAAATTAACAGAATAAGGATGCATTCCAAAAAGCGCTAGGAATCAACCCTTTTATCGCCCCTGCACCTTGGCAGCTGTTTGGCACACAGTGAAAACTCAATAAATATTTGTGGAAAGCATGCCTGCATGGATTCATGCATGTGTAAACTAATGAATGAGGACCTCAAGTTGATTTGCAGGGCCCTCTGAAATAAGATCGCCTTGCTGGGCAGTGGATTGCCTCCGTTCTCCCAGCCCAAATCAGAGCATGTCAGGGCCCTCTGTAAGCAGTCCAGGGTGGAAAATATTATTGCTTCTCTTAATCTGTTAGCAACGGGATCAGATGACTACAGGCTCCAGGGAACTAATTTAAACTCATTTAAATAAGGCCCCTGATGCTTTATTAAAACTACGTCCATAACAACAATTCCAGCTGGAACTGCCCTTGGCCTAGGCTGCAAGAATTTACCTTCACAGGCTGCTCCTTATTAATAACCCATTTGCTAAATGACAAGCTGTTTATCAATACAAAAGGGCAGGTCTTTAAATATTTTAACACTTAATTGCTGACAGCAGCCCTCACCTCCGTAACCCTTCCTCCACATGAAAAGCTTATGGCTTAGGAAATTCTACTCCGTGTGCCATCTACCTTCTTTAGGTTTGTAGAATCTGAGATGACCGGAAGCCGTAGGGTTTTTGAGCCCCACAGGGGCCCCTGGGCAGGACATGAGGTAGCCAGGTCATCCCTGAAGCCACAGAGGCCACCAGTGCACAGCTATTTACTGGACATCAGAGTCAGAATCCGGAATGTCCAGCTGTGAGCTCAGGCTATGGGGTCAGATTCCCTAAGTTCAAATCTCTGCCATTTACCAATGATGCCATTCACTTAGTGTTATGGGCTGACTTGTATCCCGCCCCCAAAAAAAGGTATATTGGAGTCCTAACCCTAGGTACCTCAGGATGTGACCTTATTTGGAAATAGAGTCTTTACAGAGGTAATCAAGTTAAAATGAGGTCATTAGGGTGTCCTTATAAATCCAATATGACTGGTATCCTTCTAAAAGGGGAAATTTGGACGCAGAGGCACACACACACAGGGAAATGCCATGTGAAGATTGGAGTTATGCTGCCACAAGCCAAGACACTACCAGAAGCCAGGAGGGAAGCCTGGAATAGATCCTTCCTAGCCTTCAGAGGGAACGGCGCTGCTGGCACCTTGACCTTGGATTTCTGTTCTCTAGGACTGTGAGACACTAAGCTACCCAGTTGTAGTACTTTGTTGTTCTAAGCTACCCAGTTGTAGTACTTTGTTGTTCTAAGCTACCCAGTTGTAGTACTCTGTTACACAGCCCTAGCAAATGAGGACACTAAGAAACAGTCTCCTTAACCTCTCTAAGCCTCAGTTTCCCCTTCTGCGGCAGCTAAGACTGCTATAATAGTACCTACCTCTGAGCTGGCCTAAAGGGCTAGGGGCACAGAGGGCTCAGGAAACACTCCCAGGCTGTCAGGATCAGCTGCCCAGCGAGAGGCCAGGATCTGCTGTTTTGGGCTGTGTCCCCCTTTACTGGGTCCTTATGGGGTGCAGGCATTCTGGATACAGTCCTGATGGTCACTTCCCCAGTGGGGCCACTCACTCGGCCCAGAGGCCACCCCTATAACTTCAGATCTTCAGCTCTGAGTAAAGGCAGAGCTCACGGTTGGGAATGTAAATTCTAGAGCTGACTGCCTGTAGTTAAATCCCCACCTACCACGTGTTCGCTTTGTGGCCTTGGGTAATCCATTCATCCTTTCTGTGCCTCAGTCTCCTCATCTGTAGAATGGGGTTACACACCAAACCTATCTCATGGGGTGGTTGTGAGAAGTACATGAGCTAATATTTGAATGGGCTCAGCACAGTGCCTGGGACCTAGAAAGTGCTGTGTACATGTTTGTTAAATAAAATTTAAAATAGAATCTGCCGAAGAATCATCACCATGTACAGCAATTATTTCTTTGGAAGAAATGTGTCCACACAAAAACCTGTGCATAAATGTTCATAGTCCAAACTTATAAATACAATCTAAATGTCCATCAACCAATGAATGGACAAACAAATGTGGTTTATCTATACAATGGAATATTGTTCAGCCATAAAAAGGAATGAAACAGTGACACATGCTACAATATAGATGAACCTTGAAAATACTATTCTAAGTGAGAGCAGCCAGTCACAAAAGGCCACATATTGTATGATTCCATTTATATGG
>NW_017731665.1:1200023-1201893 GCF_001890085.2 Hipposideros armiger | reverse complement strand
AGTCTTTTATGCATTCTCTGGGGACTTTTGAAGAAGCGAGGGGGCTTTGATTCTCAAGTCAGTTTTGTTAAACAGAAAAACCAAAAGGCCAATTTGTCTGGACTCTCGGATGCGGTAAAAACAGCTGATTTCATCCGAAACTTCCCTGGCATCTGACCCCAACTGAGGGCAAGTGTTTAGCCGAGAAACAAAGATGGGCATTAAGTACAGAGAACCCCTTTTGTGCCCACACAGCACACAAGTTATGTTGAGTTATGCAGCTATTTTGGGGACAATGCTGTTTTGTAAACAGTCGGCAAAGTGGCTTTGTCAGGGATGTTACAGCAGTTTGGAGCCCTTCCACGGACAAGGACTGTTTGGAAGATAAGGCAACAGAGTATTTTAAAAAATACGAATAACTTAGAGAAGATGTAGATGACAAATATCTGAAAACCTTTGTCTCCTACTATACCTACAAGCATCTATACATCAACACCTAGAGACTGTTAACAGCCACAGGAGTAAGTTGAGTTCTGCCTTCATTTATGGACTATGAAGCTTACAAAATATGTTTAATATATTCCAATAAAGGCAACGCAAGTACATTACTAATCTTATTAATACAGTCTTAAGTGCTACAAAGTAAAGACATTGTATTTTAAAGTGCAATGATTGTAAATATTTTTGAGAATCCTAAACATGCTAAATTAAATTTATTAAGCTCATGCAATAATAAAAACTGCTAGTTTTCCATCCTATTGTTATTTGTCTCAGCTTTATGGCAGAGAACCACAAGTCCCTGCATTGTCCCAGGAGGGTAGGGACAGTATCTCTTTTCTGCTAAGTGAATGAATGAATGAGTCCTAGGGTTTTAGAATGAACTGCTGCCTGGGGCCTTAGACGGAGGATAATTATTTATATTTAGCTGTCATTTATTGTCTGCTGAGTATGGACCAGGCCGTGTATTGAGTCGTACACACTTATCACCTTCAGTCCTAATGACAACGTTCCGAGGTGTGTATAACCATCCCCATTTACAAATGAAGAAACTGAGACTCAGAGAAAGTCAGTGACTTCCTGAAGACACACAGCCAGAGCATGGTGGAGCAGCGACAGGGACCCAGGGCTTCTGACTGCATGTCCCCAGGTCTTTTCATCACACCCTGCTGTCCCACCCCCATTACAAATATAAGAGAGTCACATAGCCACAGGCAACAACAGTAGCATTTGATCTGCACCAGACCCTACATCTGGAGCTTTACATATACTGACTCATTTAATCCTCAGCACAATGTCTGGATTTGGAAACTATGTAATCCTCATTTTAGAGATGGGGAGTGGAGGCTCAGAGAGGCTCAGTAACCTGCCCAAGGTCCTCCAGTCAATCAATATCACCCCTGTTTCTTTCCTAACCTGGAACCATCTACATGTAACAGCACAACATGGATGGATGATGCAGGTGATGCTTTTTACGGTAATCTTTTAAGTCACTATAAACACATATGTAGGTAGCGTCATAGAATAAGATGGGGCAGGACATACACAGAGCAGGACACACACACACACACACACACACACACACACACACACACACCACTGTATACGAGTGGAAAGAGGACTCTGGGAGGTGTTGTGGCTGAAAATCACGGCTCTGGAGTCCCCCGTTGGTGGATCTGAGCTCTACCTCTTCCTAGCCACAGAACTTGGGGCCCTCCCGTCACCTGTCCAAGCTTCAGTTTAGTAAAGGTAAAGTGAGAATAATGAGAGCTAGTGGGGATTAAATGAGAGAATATATGTGAAAATTTAGCACTGTACATTCTCCTCAGTGAATGGCTGTGATTATCATCATCATTAGTGTATTTACTATTATTATTATTATCATTATCATTAC
>NW_017731665.1:1192173-1197578 GCF_001890085.2 Hipposideros armiger | reverse complement strand
ACAGGGAGACAGACAATGCTCCGTTTATCAGATATATCTTTGCAGCCTGTAATACCCAGCCCATTTCCTTCCTAGAGGGCATCAAACTCTGTAATCCTCTTACTTATTCATTAATTTTATTTGTGGGTTATTGACTGCCTCTCCCAGGAGACTGTGAGCCCCGCGAGGTCAGGGACCTTGCCTGTCTTGTTCACCTTCTCTCAGGTCCGCAGGACCTTACCTGGCACACAGTAGGTGTTAAGTGCGTTTTCTTGATTATCAAGGATGGAAAGAGTACAAAGTTCCCATCTATGCCACAAGGTGGCAGCAAACGACAGTCCATTGCTGCTTGAGTCTCCACACGAAGGGGAATTGTTGAGAGAGATCGGTCCAAGGATGTTTTGCTGTACTCTGGGCTCATCAAGGAAACTCGCATACTTTTCTTAACTGTCAGCGCAAATGCGTAGTGAGCGTTAATATTTAGCTGTTGTTACAGCACAGAAGGCGTTAAGTTGGCACAGGCACAAAGTAACCACAGAGAGGGATGTTTACACTTGTAAGTATGGGGAGAAAGTAGTCTGTCCCAAACTTTCCAGTTCCTAAGACTCCCTTCAGCAGGGTGCATAATAAAATACAGATTCCCAGGGATCTCGGGAATGAATGCAAGGGATCCCAGGATGCTCAGAGCAAATGCCGGCCCTGGAGAGGGAGGTGGAACGCTTTATAAGTGGGGGAGGTCCGTTCATAAAAGCTCCTCCCAGATGTGGGCGTGATTCCGCTTCCATTCACTCTTTTTAGCCCAGGCCGAATCTTCCTGGCCATCCCACCCCACACGTGTCTCCTTTGTCACAGAAGATGACAGCTTGAGGGAGCAGCAGCGGGCGTGGGAGATGCAGGGAGTGAGCCAAGAAGAGCCAAAAGGAGCCGAAGAGAAGCCCTGAGACTGCGGAAGAGGCTCCAAGTTCCCTGGCTCCATCAGCGCCTGCTCCCCTCCCCAACTGGTGAGGACGTGACTCCGGGTGAGGGGAGGGGTGTTACAGCAGGTGGGTACAGACAACTCAGAGTGGAAAACGGGACCCAGAGGAGAGTGAGAATTTAACTCCCCCTCCTCCAGCGCAAGGGAAGTGAATTAATACCACCACCTACCCCGTGTTACCTGTATGGCCACTATTGTAATGAGTCCTACCATTTATTGAGCACTCATTGGCATTTGCTGTACCAGGCATCATTCCAAACATTCACACATTTACTCCTCAAAAACAGCCCCTGTAGTGATGAAAATGTTCTGGCACTCTATAGAGGTGGGAGTTGCACAACGCTGTGAATGAATTAAATGCCACCAAATTGCACACATCAAAATGGTTCATTTAATGTTATATGACTATCACCTAAATTTAAAAAACAAAAAACTTTAAGGTCAACACTATTTTAATCCTCATTTTAAAGACAAGGAAACTAAGGCACAGAGAGGTTGAGTAACTTGCTTAAGGTCAACTGCCCCATGTCTTTGAATATCTTCCCTGCAGCTAGGCCAACTGTTGCAGAAAATTCAACCATTAGTGATGCATTTCTTTAAGTAAAACACTGAGCCCAGTCCAAACACTTTATTTGAGTAAAATACTGGGCCCAATCCAAACACAGATGCCCCTGGAAGGGGTCCTGCAAGGAAATGTCCTTAGCTGGATAGTTCAGTGTGACACCAAGAACAGGTGNAAAATTCAAATAAATAAAAAATTAAATCCAAACAACTGTAAAAGGGTGAGCAATGAACATTTCAGAGTTCTCTTGTCCCTCCTGAGGGGACTCACGGCTAACAGTGTCTTGGGGGTCCTTCCAGAAGTTTTCTGTGCATGTACACACGTGTCTTCTCTCCCTCCCCCTTCCCCTTGCACTTTGCTTCTGATGCCTGACTACCCGTGCCTCAGCGACGTTGCGCACACTGCCTCTCATTCTTTTCCAGGAACAGGGTCTTCCCTGGTGTGGAGGTGCCCTGCTGTTGTTTTTTAACCCCCACCCCCATGGCTTCCTCCCCAGCAACAGTGCTGCCCTGAACATCCCCTGAGGCATACCCCCCACGTGAGGAAAAGGTAACGGGAATAAGGAAAGGGTTTCCAGGCAGAGTTGCGACAAGGCCAAAAGCAGAGGGGCCAACAAGTCTCCTTCCTGAGCCCCTGTCTGGAGCTCACATGGGGTGTGGGGAAGGGGTCCTGGGTGCAAGCTCTGTGCTGAGTTGAGGCTTCTGCAGGTCCCACGTGGGCCCCCCACCTGCGCTCTGAAAACTTGGGTCCTCCCTGACATCTGTCCTCTGTGTCAGCTAGCTGGAGACTGTGCCTTCCAGGCCCGTCCTAAACCTCAGAATTCACTTCTGGATGGAGGCAATTGCTCAAGCCCTTAGCTGCCTGTTGAGGAACTCCATGGCTGGGGGTTGTGGGTGGGAGGAACACCTGAGAGAGGAGCCAGACACAGCCAAGTTCACAGGGGAGATGGAAGGGTTAGATTTGGCAGGAAGGTCTGTTCAGGGCTCCCCACCTGAGCAGCTGGAGAGGAGGGACTGCATGCAGGATCCCACCATCCTGGCTTCTCAGAGAGGGACTTGCCAAAAGTTCAGATTCCTGGGCGCCTCCCCACACTCACCAGTCAGAAGCTCAGGGCCCTGGAATCTGCATTTTCACAAACCCCTGGGGATTCTGATGCACACTTTAGAGCCACTTCTGTCTTGCAGGGCCCTGTATCCTTTTTAGTTTCCCAGATACTTTTGAAAAGTTAAGGGTCATCATTTTTTAAAAATTATTAGTATGGCTGAATTGCCCCCCCCCCACCCCAAGAGAAAGGCCCTTTGCTGTTTTTTGAGTTTTCCCTGTTCTCATCAACATAGCAGAATGGAGCAGCCAAGGCTGGGCGAGTGTTAGCAAGTATCTGTTGGATGAGTGAATGAATGAACCCATTGAGAACTCCCCCATAAAAGTGCACACATGGACACACATTTTGAAAGCAACTGTAGGGGGAACCACAGACCCCCTTAAGCCCCCACCCACAGATGAGCCATTAACAGTAAGGTTTCCTTGGGCCCACGGAGTGGCGCATTGGTTATGAGTTGGCTTGGGACGCCTGCTCTGAACATCAGGGCCCCAGTTCGGATCCCACATGAGGGCCAGTGACGCTGCACCCTCTACAGCTAAGATGGTGAATAACAGCTGGCGACGGCATAGGCTGCAGTGGGGCTGGCCGGCAGCTGGCGTGAGCTTTCCTGAGCTGCCGCCTGCTGTCCTGAGAGGCAGTCCAATGGCCAGCGAGCTACTGCCTCACCTGGGAAGAGCGCAATGATAATACCAACATGGGCCAGTGAAGTGACGTCCTCCACAACTAGACTGAAGAACAAAAGGACAGCAACNATGTCGTATGGTTTTATTTAGATGAGGTCCCTGGAGTTGTCAAATTTGTAGAAACAGAAAGTAGAAGGGTAGTTGCCAGGAGTGGAGAGAAGGAAAACGGGAGTTAATATTTAATAAGCGTGGAGTTTCAGTTTTGCAAGATAAGGAAGTGTTGGAGATGGATGGTGGTGATGGTTGCATAACAACGTGAGTGTACTTAATGCCCCCGGACTGTACACTTAAAATGGTAAGTTTTATGTTATGTCTCGTTTACCACAATAACATGAAAAAATCACATTGGAAAAGTAAAAAAAGGGGTGGGGGAAATAGTGCCACCTTGGAGGGAGGGACCACCTCCCATGGGACTTCATTGAGGGGTGGCTTTTGAGATGGTGCACTGTAGGAAAGTGATAACTCTGCTTTAGTGAAAGGTAATTCTCACGCCATACAATCCACCCATTTATAGGGTACAAATCTGTGCTTCTCACTGTATTCACACAACGCTGCCCTCATTCCTTGGCTGTGCCCTCTTCCTCCATCCTCAAACCAAGTCCCTCAGATCTCTGCCTCAGCCAGTGGTCACATGGCCTTCTCTTCTCCATGTCTCAGCTCTGCCTCGGCCTTTCTCTTATAAAGACACTTGTCATAGATGCAGGACCTTCCCTAAATCCGGGACTCTCATCTTGACATACTTAATTACATCTGTAAAGACCCTTTTTACAAATAAGGTCTCATTCCCAGGTTGCAGCAGGCTTAGGACTTGGATTTATCTTTTGGGGGGCCACCATCAGCCCACTGCAGGGCCTAGCTTGCAACAGCACCCACCCCACGCTCTCCCCCATGCCCCACGCCTGTGCCCTGGGCTCACCTCACAACAAAGTGCCTGCACCCAGGCTCGTTCAGGGACAGGTGAGGGCAGCTGTAGGCTCTGACACCTGGTTGGAAGGAGCACGTGTCACCATTACCTTACAACAGATTAGATGTGACGCCAACCCCCCACCCTAGGTCAGGTCTTCTGGGAGCTGCTGGGAGTGGGGAGCAGCAGAGGGAGAGACAGGGCTGTAATCTAATCAGTCAGATATCTGGGAGAATGAAGGAGGCCATGTATAGTGCTGGAGCTGGGCATTCTAACAACAGCAGAGCAGTCAGCTCAGGTCATGATTCTGCCCAAGCTGGGGTCAGACCAAGGGGCTGGGAAGGTAGGCGGGGAGGGCGCTTAGCTTTGGGCACCTAAAGCTAAGCTTGGCCCCATCAACAGAGCAGACCCTAAGGGACACCCCCCTCCCCCCAGCCAGTGAGTCCCTGAGGCCTGAGCTGCCCAACCAGCTCCCCAAGCTGCCCCTGCCCCCGGGGAGAGGCCAGGGTCCCAGGCCGTCCACGTCTCCTTTATGCCTAGACCCAGGCTGGCTTTCTGGAGCCTCCCAGTGCGATAGCCACCAGCCGCATGCAACAATTTCCGTTAACTAAGTGAATTTGAACATATCATATATTTATATAAATAATAGTAAATGTAATACAGACAATAAAGTTAAAAATTCAGTTGCACGCGCCACGTTTCAAGTGCTCAATAACCATATGTGGGTAATGCCTCCCAGATATATATGGAATATTTTCATCGCCCCAGAAAGCCCCGCTGGACAGGGCTGCGCCGGCATTGCCCTGGACCAGCAGAAGCTGGGCCTTTTGCAGGGAACAGGATGGACTGGGAGGGGCAGGGGTGGAACAGGGACCTCAGGCCAGGAGGAGGGGGTGTTTGTCCAGAGCCAACTGGTGGTGACTCATCAGTCCCCGAGGCCT
Organism: Hipposideros armiger; assembly: GCF_001890085.2. NCBI lineage: Eukaryota > Metazoa > Chordata > Mammalia > Chiroptera > Hipposideridae > Hipposideros > Hipposideros armiger. The sequence continues at coordinate 1,192,431 of NW_017731665.1, read as the reverse complement.
GGGCCCCGGGCGGGATTAAGCCTGAGCCTGTGACCGGAGAAAGGCCTGGCAGGGCAGCCCCGTGGGGGCTTGGCCACCCAGGTCCCAGGCAGGAATGTTTGACCTCAGCAAAGAGAGTGGACAAAGGGCCTGGGTAGACCCAGACCGAGGCAGAGCAATGTCACTGAGATATGGGGGCAGCTCTATTTTAAATCACAAATGGCAAAAATACAGAGGGTGTAGGGCCGGCCGAATGGCTCAGTTGGTTAAGAGCTCGCT
>NW_017731665.1:1187814-1190103 GCF_001890085.2 Hipposideros armiger | reverse complement strand
GAGAAACTGAGGTTCAGAGAGGTTAAGCCACCTGCCTAAGGTCACACAGCAGGATGCATGGAAAAGCCAGGATTCAAACCCAGGCTGCCTTCAAGCTAAAAACCTGATTTGGTTTTGTGTTTTGCCCCTGTGACCTGCTCTGTCCATCACTCAGGCCCTTGGGCTCCGGAAGGAATGGGATCTTGACCTCCTGACCTCGGCCTTCCCCGTGAGCTGTGACATCCTGGACACTGGCCTCAGAAATGCAGCCCCACCGGTCTGGGCAGACCTGGGCGGACATGAGCTCTGGCAGGGACCTGTGAGGCAGGCGGAGGTGGGAGGAAGTAGGCTTGGGCGTTGAGGGGAGCATAGCAGTTTTGGGGTTGGGTTGGGTTGGGCAGTCTGTCCTTCGGGGATCCCGGGCCTGGCAGAGCCTGTTGGGCCCCACCCAGCTCCACTCACTGCCCTTACAATGTGACCTCCTCTCTGGGTGGCCCTCCCAGCCTGGTCTGAGAGGCCCAGGGACAGCTTGAAATGAGGTGTCCAGAGATGTGGGGCAGGTTATGCTAGAAAGCAATCCAGGGTTCATGACGAGGCCTGGATCTACAAGATGGACTGATGGGGCAGTATGGCTGGAACAGAGTAGGCACCCGCCTGTGGGTGAGGCCGGGTTGGAGAGGCCCCCTGCTGAGCTGAGGCTTAACCCCCTCAGGGGCTGGTTCCCAGGGAAAAGCCAGGATAGCCAAGGGCACCAGAGGCTGGGAGCAGCCACAGTTCAACAGGGAGCTGTTTCAGTATTTTGATGACAGCCCTACAAGTGTACGCCAGGCAGGGCGTCATCAGAGCAGGGGCTCCTGGGGGGACGCAGCAGGGTGGGGCTGCCTGGCAGGCAGTGGGAAGGTGGCCAACATGGGGCAGCCTGCCAAGGGCCCCCCGACAGGGTAGGCCTGAGGCACGTTCCTGGGGCATGACTCAGGGGCAGGCAGAGTGGTGACTCACCACAGACCCTCTCCTTGCCCTGCTGCCAGGGCCCAGCCTTCCCTCTGGCCCCAGTGAGGGCTACGGGGAGCTCACCAGGCCCCCAGCCCAGAGGACTGAGTGTGAGTCAGCCCATCTGGGCTGGAGGGCCAGCATGATTTTCCATCCTTTCCATTGTTTTGCTAGAAAAGTAAATACATGTCACGTTGGGCCAGCCCCCTTCCTGTCTCCTTGGAGCGTGGGGAGAAGTGGGACCTCCATGCCAGGTGCACTGGCTCGTCCCCATTTTACAGATGGGGAAACCAAGGTTCAGAGAGGTTAAGCCACCTACCCAAGGCCACATAGCTGGATGCATGGCAGAGCCAGGATTCAAACTCAGGTTGACTTCAAGCTACAACCTATGGGCTCTTCCCAGGGGGCTGTAGACCAAGCCTGAGCACTGCAGTATCCCTCACTGTTCACAGCTGCTTCTCAGGGTAGCCCAGAAACCACGAGTGTTAGCATCCAGGGGAGAGGGGTACGTGTTTGTTAATATGCAGATTCCTGGGCCCTACACAGACCCACCCCACCATTATCTCAGGGGAGGGACCCTGGAATCTGCATTTGTAAGTGCTGCCCAGGTGGGGTTGAGGCCATGCAGCTGGAGATGGGAGAATGGCTGTCTACAGGAGAGTAGGCCAGGTCTCCGCCCTGGGAGGAGAAGGCTTCTCAGGAAAGAAAGAGGCCACCCAGTCCTGCACACTCCCCTCTCTCCAGAGCTGGGGGAATGCTGCCCTTCTTGTTTCAAACTGGTTCAGAAACACCCTAGCCAGCCCACGAGTGAGTGAGCAACCCTCCAGCTGCTGGAAACAATGACAGCAAACAAGGAGAGTGTGGGTGACCCTTCAGGAAAGTGGTAGCCTCCTGGGAGCCAGGATCCTGGCCCAGCTACAGAGAGGGGACAGGGGCCCAGGGCCCAGGGTGGCCTAGTTGCTAGGGAACCAGATGGCTCCGGAGGTGCCATCTCCGTGGGGTTAACCACCAAGCAAACACCAGGAAAGCAAACACCCTCCCTGAACCCCCATTCCAGGTCGGCAGAGGGATGAGTCACTTGGCATAAGAGGGGAACCAAACAAATCCCATCTGCCCAGGGGAGGATGCACAGGGCCAGGACGCAGCTCCCACCCCATCCTGCCTGCCCAGAGACAAGTGTCATGCACACATGCGTATACACGTGCACTCACACACACAGCCACTCCAGCTCAGAGCCCAGCTTTTAAAGAATGAGGGAGGAGAGATGGTGAGACACAACTAGAATTCCTCCCTAAATCTGCTAATTCTCCCTGAAGCTCC
>NW_017731665.1:1129199-1184379 GCF_001890085.2 Hipposideros armiger | reverse complement strand
AAAATCTTAAAAAAAAAGAATAAGGTTTCCTAGAGTCTCTGTAACACTGAAACCGCAGTCCTTTGCTGGCAGAAACAAGAGAAGGCCCAGAGGACATTAGTTGTTTTCAAATGCTGCAGGGTCTGGGCAGGGTAAGCTCTTGGGAATCCACTTCCCCACCCATCTCTTTATTTTATCATAAAAAACAGATGGGCAAGGGACTGACCTGAGGTCTCTGGGAGCTCAGTGGGGGTTCCTGCCGCCCTCCCCGGCAGACATCATTGCGCTCATCTGAGCCCTAATAGCCCTTTGGCCATAATGTCTGCTGCCTTCTGACATCTCCCCTGGAGACTGTGTGCTCAGCTGGTCTCAGAATCCCCAGTGCCCTCCAGGGTGTCACTGAACGCTCCCAGCCTTGGGAGCCTCCTTCCGGCTCACAGTCAGACTGGGTTTACTGTCTGTCTAGCTGCCGCCTTCTCCAATGCACACAGTGTGCCCTGGGTACACACTGGTCCCCCATGTACCCCAGGCACACAGCAACACACAGTGTAACCCAGGCACAATGCTGGCAGAATTGTGCAATGTAGCTATTCTGAACCGGAATCTAGTAGCTTTTATGAACAGCCATGCAGTAGTTCTATCATGCCAGGGCCTGGAGTTATTAAAGTTTCAAAGGATTTTTTTGTCTGCCCTAGATGGCACGATGAAAATGATGGCAAAGCTTCCTGCACTTTTGGGCCAAGCACTGTGCTAAGCGCTTTGTGTGGATTATCTACAAGAATCTCTTCATAACCCTTTGGGATGGGGGCGGTTATCACTGTTTGACAAATAAGGAAACCGAGGCCGGGAGTGCTAAAGAAGACTTGCCAAGGAGTCAGCCGACCATTTGTGGCGGCAGGATCTGAACTTGGGCGGTGCGTTCCAAAGCCGTCTTTTCTCAATTGCCATCTACACTGCTACCACTTGAATGTAACTCACTAGCTATCCAGGGCACAGAGACCCGTGTCCAATCTCTGCCACAGCTGTCTGGGGGCCCAGCTAGGTGTTAGCCAACAGGAGAGGCAGCAGAGCTGCCAGGTGAGGGCTCTCAGCCAGGGGGCGCGCCAGGCCCCGGGGGTGAGGGTGGGGCTGAGAGTACTAGGGAAAACGGCCTGTGCGTCCCCGCCCGGTACCCAGCCATTGGAGTGCCTGGGCTGGGAACGGGGTATCCGGACAAGACCCCGTGACCCCACCCCTAGCCGAGGCCAGGCGCTGCGCTCGCTCGGGTCGGGCCAAGGGCGCGCTCCCGACGCTCTCGGAAGCACCGCCCACCCGGTGGCCCCTCCTCCGGGAAGGTAAGCACCACCTTCCCGGGAGCGCCCAGAGAACCGGTGGCTGGCGGGCGCCCCGCCCTCCGCGAGTAGTGGCTGGGTGCTGCAGCCGCTCCGCAGTCGGGCTCCGGAGCCGCCGCTCGCTCACCTGCGCCCGCTGCCGCCCCCCGGTGCGCGCAGGGCCCTCCCGCCGCCTAGTGACCAGCTGCCTGACCGCACGCGCACCCCGACTGCCACCATGAACTCGCTCTTCAAGAAGAGAAACAAAGGCAAATACAGCCCCACAGTGCAGACCCGGAGGTGAGGAGGCGTCCGCACGCCGCGCCCAGACGCCCTCGCAAAACCCGTGAGCTGCGGGGCACACTGGGCCGGGATGCGCTGCCCAGGGAGTAGGGGGAACGGCCGGGCCCTGAGGGCTGCAGGGAGCCCAGGAAGCACAGCCCTGGGAGGCCCGGGGGGCGGAGAACTGAGCCAGGAGTGCGCGACGCGCGGGAAAGCGGGAACTGAGCTGGGAAAGCACGCCGCGGTGGGGATGGGAATGGGCTGGGGTCGCCCGAGGGAAAAACACGGTTTCTGGCGCCTGAGAGTTCTAAAAACCCAAAGAGCACTGACTTAGCGCCTAGAGGGTGGGGAACTGAGCTGGAGGTATAGGGGGGACCTCCGTGCAGAAAAGAACCGCCAGGGTGGGGAGCGGTGTACCCGGAGGACGCTTGGCTACTCGTAAGGCGGGGGTGGAGGGTGGGCGCGGGGGACCTAGGAAGCACCTTCTAGAGGAGAAGGGGGCGGAGAAATTGAGCTGGGGCGTGGCGGGGGGGCGTTCACCTGCGCTTCTTGGAGAGTGCGCAGGTGCTACTGGTGTTGGGGAGGCTAGAGGTGGGGAAGGCGCCTTGGGTGAGGGTGTGCCACCTGCCACCCTGCACTCGGGCCTTGGCAGAAGGAACCGGTGGGTGCGAGACCGATTGGGTGTAGGAGCACAGGCTGAGGAACCCCCTGTTCCCACCTCCCGGGGACAGCCATGACGGGGAGGCGTCGGGACCTCCTTCTGGCTGCAAGATTTCTCAGGGGCGTGGCCCTCCCCCCACCAGCCCCGAAACTGGCAGCTTCTCTGAGCCCGGGGTTCCCATGGCGGCCTGGGAAGGGAATGACATGTCTTGATGTGTTTGCATAGAAAGGGCAGCCCACGTCCGTTTTGATAAGCCTAATGTATTCACTTAATAACCAGTTTAGGGGAGCCTCGTGGAGATGCTGAGATTGAGGGAGGGGGTGGAACTTCGGTGCCCGGTCAGGTCCCTTCTCTAGGGAAAATGGGGTGGGGGCTCCCGTTTAGGAGGGAGCACTTTACCAAATTTCTCCTGACAAGGGGCTTCAGGCAGGCAGGGGACTTAGAGAGTTGGACAGCCCACCTGCCTGAGTATCCACCCCAGGGTGCCCTCACCCTGAGCTGGCGCTTCTTGCCCCTGAGCAGCTCCTAACACCCTCCCAGGCTCCAGATGAAGGTGAGAAGACTCTGGCCAGGGCTCCCACCCCACCCTTGTGGTCCAGCCCAGGCAGACCTGTCTGACAGGTGCTTCCGGGGCTGGGTGCTGGTGCAGGGTGTGTGGGCACTCCATTGCCTTGAGTTCCAGCCCTTTCAGAAATTCCACTGCCGGGTCCCACCCGCCCCCACCTCTCCTTTGGGCTGTTTCAAGCTCAGACTCATTTTTTCCCCTCCTCTTAGAGCCCCCCTCTCCCCAACCTCCCTGGTCTTTCACAATCCCAGAGATGGGGCTGTTCCTCTGTGGCCGGGTCCAGCTGGCTCTCAAACCCAGCTGGGGTCCTGTCCAGTCCCTGAGCTGTTCTCTCGCGGGCATTGCACAATTGCATGTTTCGTGCCAGCCACAGAAGACTGTACTGTTCTCCCCTCCACAGAGACTCGGGCCCCTCCAGTCCTTCACACAGGCACACACCCACACACCAGGAGATGGGCCAGGCCTCGCCCTGCGTCCAGTCCCCCAAGGCCTGGGCTTGGACCTAACAGAAGGTTATAATAAACCCAGAGAAGCTGCGAGGGACTCGGCCTCCCCAGCAGGGGGTAGGAAGGATTCCCATCCTTTATAGCTGCCAGGACTTTGAGGGCTTGAGGCAAGGACATGGGGTTCTGCCCCTCGCCATACTCCTGGCCCAAAGCAGCCACCCTCTGCCCTTGGCTGACTGACTGATCTGATTGATCCCAGATCCCAGCTTTGGAGGTGTCTTGCTCTGAGAAGGCTTCCTGATTCTCTCCCCAGGATAGAGCGAGAGACCCTTCCTTTTAGCTGCCATGGCCTCACACAGTTACAGCCCTGAGTAGGCGCCGGGTGCTTCCCTGCCCACGTGGTCTCACCAGCCCAATGCACCCCTCTGTCCCTTCCCTCCGTGGGGTCAAGTTCAGGGACCAGATTGTGGGGCGGGGACAGGTGGAGAACAGGTTCTTGCCCTATTATCTAAACAAGAATTTTTTGTGTTACCCCATGTCAAGCCCTGTACTTGTAGCTCTAAGATGTGGTTAGTCACAGGTCATGGGGCACTGACCCCAAGTTATTCTTTCACCCTGAGTTTCTGGGGGCCTCCTGTGTTTTCTGGGGGAGGGTGGGGTTGCCACTGAGATTCAGCATGGCGTGGTGGGTGGGAGCTCTGGCCCTGGGGCAGAATGCCTCATGTCTGATCCTGGCTTTGCCACATCTGCTGCGGGCAAGTCAGGGAACCTCTCTGAGCAAAGCAGGGATGATGTTACTATCTCCTGCATGGGGTTGCTGGGAGGAGCAAATATGACAGTGGAGAGAATGCCCCTAGCACATAGGAGGTACCCAGACAGAGGGTCAGCATCACCGCCCCAGCTGAGGGTACGGTACCTAGGAGCCAGGAGTTGTGACCATCATACCCAGGCAGTCACAGCTTTGGGCTGCACAAGTGTAAATTAGTGAATGGAGCACCCCCACAGAGAAAACCGCCCCTCCCTGTTTGTCAGCCTTTAGCAGCTGAAACTGGGGAGGTCCCGGATAGGGTGTGAACCTCGCTGCTCCTGTCGCCCTGGTTTCTAATGACACGTGTGGGAGCTGATGTTCACACCTGAGCTAATGACAGGGTCAGGCCCGATGGTGCAGGTCACTGAGGACAGTATCCAGCCCAGCGGGGAGGGGTGGGGTGGAGACCTGCTCCCACCCTCCTGCTCTGTGGCTAAGAGTGCAGCCCCAGCCAGCCCTTACTTCCTGTGTGCTACCTGGGGTGAGATGCTTGGCCTCTCTGTGCTGCTGTTTTCTCATTTGTAGAATGGGCACAGGCATAGTACCTGCCTGGTGATATAGTTGGCATGAGGATTTAATGAAGCAATGTAAGAAAGGGTTAAGAATTATAGGCGGCCTCAGTCCATGGCAGCTATAGTGAATATAACTATTGAACAAATGCAGATAAGGCACCTACTGTGTGCCTGAGCTGGATGCTGATAGACAGGCTATGCACTGCACAACTCTAGGGTGCCATTTCTGGATATGGAAGAGACACGGACAATCTCCCTGTACTTGATGGCATTCTACTTAATTACGTCTCGAGGGGTGGTGGGAGCCAGGCGGGAGTGGTTGTCCCCAGCGGGATGGAACTGGACAGATGTCTCCAGCCTAGTGGCTCTGGTGCTACCTAACTGGTTTGAAGTCAGAGCTGTCAGGGTGGAGACCTGCGAGATCAGGGAGGACTTGCCGGGGAAGGTGTCCAACCTGTCATGGGGAGGAGTGGAACGGTTAAGAGGCAGCTCTGGAGTTAGAGTGAATTCTGCTTGTTTGATTTTGGCAAAGAAATTTGGCCTCGCTGAGCCTCAGCGTTCCCATCTGTAAAAGGGGACTGATCTTGCTCATCTACCCGGGCCCGGGTCCCAGGAAGCACCCAGCAGCCTGGCCTGGCCTCCCGACCTTGCATGGGCAGGGTGCTGTGAGAACGGCCCAGTCGTAATGGGGCAGCTGGGGTGGGAGGCAGGCCCAAGGCTTTGGAGGTTAGTGTAAGGGACATGGACCCTCCTCAGGGTACCCTGAGCCTCTTGGTGGCTAAGAGCGTAGCGTTTGATGTAGCCAGGTGTCAGTTCAAGCCCAGCTCTGCCTCTCCTGAGCTGTGTGACTTTGGACACGTCATTTAACATCTCTGAGTCTCAGTTTCCCCATCTGTGAAATGGGAATGTGATAGCCACTCCCCAGCTGGCGAGGTTGCTGGGTGGATCAAGCGAGACAATGCGCGCGATGGGCCCAGCCCCAGACCTGGTTCATGGTGAGTGCTCAGTAAACCACAGCAGCCAGGATTCATAATCACACACTGCTGTGAAAGACTGTGCTGAGCCCAGAGCTGACAAGGGCAGCTGGTCTCCTCCAGCTGTGGAGGCTGCAGCCTGGGTGCGGCATGGGGTCAGCTGACTCCCATCCATCCATCCCAATATTCATGTGGATCACTTCCCCCCTTCCTTAGGTAGCCACACGGAGACACATACACACGTCAGTGACAGCTGGAAAGCCTGAACCGTTACCATGCTTGCGCACATCGGTGACAGCTGGAAAGGCTGAACAATTGGACAGGGAGGCATTCCCTGTCAGCAGAGCCTACCTCTAACCATAGCGGGGGTTGGACTTCAGTAATCTGTCTAGCCGTTTCTCAAGCACCTACTATGTGCCTGGCATGGCCTGGATGTTATAGCATCTCATTCTGACACCGTGCCTGCCATTGGTGGTGGGATCCTGTTTCACACAGGGTAATACTGACACCAAGAGTGAAGTCACTCACCTTGGGCTCACAGCTCACAAATGGCTGATTCTGGGGGTCCTGGGGAGGGAAACTAGGTCTCCCCACCAGGACCTGGGGCTGGTGGCAGCTGTCTAGGGGCTGCCCTGAGCCAGATGGTGCAGTGATTGGCTTTTGTATTCGCTGACTCCTCCCCCCCAGAAATCTTTTCTGCCTCTCTTCTCTCTGGCTTTGCCCTCACTTGCCCACTCGAGACCTGACAAATTAGATTCAGAACAGAAGCAGCCGAACCTTTAAGGATGGCTGCTAATGGTGGCATTTTGGGGCTTGTCAGGGGTAATCACTTGGGGACAGGGAGTTTTGGGGGAGAGGCTTAGCTCAATTCACACCACTTAGGCAATGCCCTAAGGAGAGGGAGGGGGCGTCAGGAGGGTCCTGGGGGCTGGGGAAGAGGCTACCTTTGAGAGCATTTCCAAGATTCCTTGTCAAGGGAGGAGGACCCAGGATTCCCAGCGTGCCACCACAACCTGCCACCCTCGCAGCCTGCCTGCCCTGGCCTGCCGCAGCCTGCCTCAGAAGCAGGAAGAGGAAAATAGCCTCTGGTCTTTGTTCTCTCTGCTTTTGGTTGGTCTTCTGTGTTACAGTCTCTCGAGCCTCGGAGGGAGGCCCCTGGGACCCCTTTCTGCCTCCAGGCAGGCTGGATCTATCTGCAGGTCGAGCCCTGCGCCTTCCCCCACCTCTCCCTGCCCCCCAGAGCTAGCAGCCCAGGCTGGGCCACCAGCCCCTCTTCCTGGGGCACTGCAGTAGCCTCTTCACAGTTCTTGCTTCCACCCCAACCCCCGAGTCCCTTCTCCCCACGGCAGCCAGGGAGCTCTTCGCAAGATGCAGATCTGATCCTGCTCCTTGCTGCTGTAACCCCTGCCTTGGGCTTCCCTTTGTGCTCAGGCCCTGGCACCTGCTGCCCTGCACAGCATGGACGCAGACCATTCACCCTCACCTTTCCCAATACATCCAGCCACCCGGCCTTTGCCCACGCTGTTCCCTGCCTGGACCGCTCTTCCCATCCCTCTTCGCTTGCTTGCTTTTCCTCTGCCGGGGCAGACCCACCTCCTCTGTTGTCTCCTGTCTCCTTTGTGGCTCTTATCTCAGCCACTGGACTGAGTGTGGTGCCCAGATGGGAGTGAGTACCTGTCTCCCCCAGAGACTGGCTGGTGTGGCCCAGATGCTGAGTGAATGAATGAGGGAGAGCCGTGGGGACTGCTTGCTAAGAGTCTCTCCATCCTTAAACATCACAGTAACAAACACACACACACACACCCTGACCAAGAAGGTGGGGCTGGGTTTTACCTGTAGACAGGAATGCAAGCGCCAGAGCAGACAGTGCCCACTGACCCCCCGCCCCCATCCAGTCACCTCCTGTGAGCTCAATAAACAGACAGCAACCATGCAAGGTGAGAAGCTGAGACAGTGGCGGCAAAGGGGCCCTAACCAGCCCGATAGGCTTCTGCAAGGGGGGCATCTAGGACCAGAAGAGAAAGCTCTGAAGAGCATGAGACGGCGAGGTGTGCATCCATGTGCACGAAAAGGCATCATGTTGCAAGACCAAAGCCAGTTGATGGAGGATGCAAAGAGTATGTTTGTGTACATGTTTAAAAACATGCATACGATGCAATTCCATGTAACGTTTCTGGATGCACGCACGGATATGTATTGAAAATATAAAACAGGCTTAGGAAGAAACCAGCAGCTCCAAAATTACATCCCCCAAGGAGGGGCGAAGAGATAATATATGATAGCGTTTTTTTTTGTTTTTAAACAAAATCTGGAGCAAATATGGCAACATGGGAACAGCAACAAAATTGTGGTGGTAGGATTCTTTTCAGGGTTTTTCTGCATACTCGAGTTCGGTTATGCGTTTTCAAGTTTTTTAAAGTGAGGGGTAGATGGAGAAGGTGTGGACGTACAAGAGGCTCTGAGGTTGAGTCCTAGCTTGGCACAACTGCCCTAAATTATACGTATGTTGTCTTTCTTAGGTAATACCGCCCTCGTCTATCTTCCAGGTGAGGCTCAGAGTTTCAGTAATCTGCCCGAGGAGTTGTACGTTCTCTGAGCTGGGAGCAGGCAAGCCGGCTGGCCGGGCGTCCCAGCTAGCTGCCAGTCGTCCTTTTCCTGGGCAGAGGGGTTTTGTCAGGTCTTGTGAGATAAACTCACATCAGGCGGCTCGCTGGCTGGTAGCTCCACCCACAGCCTGCTGACCCTGGAGGACTGTGGAGCTGCAGGAAACAGTCGTGTGCAGAATTCTTTGTTGCTCCAGCTGCCTGGACTCAGATTTCAGACTCATACCTTTTAAGGTTTTCTCTGTCCAGGGCGTGGGGACTTTTTTCGTTCCAGTTGAAGGTTGAGGAAGGATTCGGAGTCTGTGCCACCAAAAACACAGGGCTGTAGCCCTGTTGCTCCGGAAAAGGAGTTTGACTCTTCCCAACTATAAAGTGGGCAACCAAACCCCTCTCTTACTGAGGGGGAAGCACAGGCCCATGGGCAGCGATGGCGGGCAAGATGGGGAGAGTAGGAAGAGCCTGGGTTTGGGAGCTGAGGACCCGCCTTCCAGGCCCAGTTGTGCCACTTGTCATGTGTTCTAAATGCCACGGCCACATTCGTGCCCCTTTGTGGGCTTTGTTCTTTATCACTGGAGTGTAAGCTTCATGAAAGCAGGGACTTTGCATGCTGCGTGGTCATTCCCGAACCTCCAGAATGGTACCTAGCACATAGTAGGTGCTCAGTAAACAGTGGTGGAAGGCTTGTTTTGAATCTGTGAAATGGAGCTTGTGGGATTGTGGAGAGGACAGGAGATGATGTGTGTAAAGTATCAGGCATGTAGTAGGGGCTTAATAAACAGAGGCTGGTTAAGGGGTCTTAAATGTGGAATACTGTCCTAACACCTGGGGTGCCAAAGTCAACTTGAGCCCCGTTTAAGCCTTGCAGCAATCTTCAAGATGTGCCCTGGTGTTACCCAAAACGGCTTGAATGTTTGTGTGTGTCTGTAACAAGAGCCCAAAAGCACATGCCTGACACGGGCCAGAGGTGGGGTGGCCTTCTCTACGCAGAAACACATTAGGCCATGAAAGGAAGCCCTAGTTACCATACCAACAACCCTCTCAGTTTAGGACCTACTTCCCCAGAACTCATACCTGGGTGTGGAGGAATTTATTATCTAATTACCATGGAAGTTTCTGGTAGGGAGAGTATCAGTCAATTGACCAACCAATCTGGTATTTATTGGGCACTTCCTGTATTCTGCTTTCTCACAAGACTTCCTTCCTGTAGAGATCTAGGATCCTTCCTCAGTCCGCTTCCCCTAGTCCTGGAGCGCATTACTGTGGTTTGTTTCCTCATTCCCAGCCCTGACTGCTCATTAGAATCATCTGAGGAGCTGAAACGCACAGGCCAGGCCCTGTTGGAGGCCAATTAAGTCAGAATCTTTGAGGCGGGGCCCAGATGTCAGTCTTTCGGTGTGCAGCCCGGGGAGGGGGGGGGACCACATATCTACACTGATTGCCTCGGTCCATCTTGTCTTAGACTTACATGCTCCTTCTTTACCCCTTTCAGTAGCAGTTGTCCAGTCTGTCTTACTCTATTCTTTCATTCCGAACTTTCCTGTATCATTTCATGTCTTATAAAATGGCCTAGAACTGACTTTTGTTTTATTTTCGTATTCTTTTCTGAGTCTTTATCTTTTAACAGGTGAGTATAACTCATTCATGTTTATTGTAATGGCAGATGTGTTTGGACTTACGCCATGTTGTTTTGTACTTCCTATTTATTATGCTGCTTTCTCTGTGCTCTTTGCCTGCATTTTAGTGGACTGAGCTATAGTCTCACAATTAAAATTAGGATATAAGGCCTGAATGAACAGAGTGAATGAAAATACCCTGACCCAGGTGATCTGAATCTTTGTAATTATAGCTGCTGGGGTGCTTTTCTTAATCCTGCCTATTAGGCTATAAACCTTTGGACAGGAAGGACTTACTTATCTTTTGAGGGAATCCTTCTATAGCCCTTAATTCCAGGCCTTGCATAGGCTTGGGGCTCAATAAATAGGTTTTAAATTAAACAGACATTTTATAGCACATCTTCAATAACTCCTGTCTACAGGGGTTTGGTAATGGACAGGTGCCTATCCCCAGGGGCTGTAAGAGGGGTGGAGACATTACAGGGAGTTAGGGAGCGAACCTGAAAATTTATTCAGCAATAATAGAATATCTAAAGATATTGACCAACTAGAAAACCAGCTGGGGTGGCAGCAGTCCCCAGCATAGACGTTTACTAACCCTGTGGCACGTTGCCCCTCCTCCCTGAGCTCAGTTTCTTCATCTGCAGTGGGAACAATAATAGTACTGACCTCAACGGGTTGTTATGAGATCAAAGTGTGAACGTGTGTCAGGCACTGGGTAGGGCATGGCCAGGGAGGTGTGCCCTCCATGCCGGCTCCTTTCCCCCTCCCCAAGGCCTGCTCAGAGGGAGGGACAGGCTGGGAGCCCCTCTTGGTGGCATCTTAGGAGAGTGACTCAACCTCAGTTGCCATCATTGATGGTTACCCAACCCCTGGGATTAATGGTCCTGACAAGGGTGTCAACAAGATGCAAATCGCTGTGCCTCCCTGGGTGGGGAACACCTTACTACACCTCTCTCTCCTCTTGTCTTCTTCTCTCTTTGTTTGTGGATTGGTATTGATGTTTTCTTGTTCTGAGGAGGTGACTTGACTCTAGAACCTGTACAAATCCCGGCTGTGTGACCTTGGGCAGGTTTCTTAACCTCTCCGAGCCTGTTATCTTCATTGGGAAAATGGGGAGACAGGAGTTGCTGATGTGCTATAAAACATCTGCTCAATTCAACACCTATTTATTGAGCCCCAAGACTATGCAAAACCTGGAATTAAGGTCTACAGACAGGACCCCCCCAAAGATGAGTAAGTCCTTATTGTCCAAAAGTTTATAGCCTAATAGGCAGGATTAAGAAAGCACCCCAGTGGGCCGGCCAAGTGATGGTTGGTTAAGTGTTGGCTTGGGATGCCAGCTCTGAGCAGCAGGGCCCTGGTTCGGATCCCACATGGGCCAGTGACACTGCGCCCTTTACAGCTAAGATGGTGAACAACAGCTCGACCTGGAGCTGGGCTGCCGTGAGTTGCCGGTGACTGCGTAGGCTGCAGTGGGGCTGGCCGGCAGCTGGTGTGAGCTTTCCTGAGCTGCCGTGAGCCGCCGTGAGCCGCCATGATCCAATGGCCGGTGTGTGACTGCCTCACCCGGGGAAGAGTGCAATGATAATACCAACATGGGCCAGTGAAGTGATGTCCTCTGCAGCCAAACTGAAGAACAAAAGGACAGCAACTTGTCTGTTCCCCTTCCCCGACTCCCCAACACTGTTCCTCTCCCCCAATTCCCCAATAAAATCTTTAAAAAAGAAAAGAAAGAAAGCACCCCAGTAACCATAAGGGTGCCTACTTACTAGGGCTGCAAAACTTCAATGGGTAATGCATGAAAGGACTGAGCTAGTGATAGGCACCTAGTAGGTGCTCTCAGTGTTTAATTGTTCATATTCAGCAGTCATTTCCTGAGTGCCTAGTATGTGTGCCTTTGTGTTGGGGAGAGCACAGAAATCAGAAAGTAACAAGCCTTCGCAGTCTCAGCCAGGCAGTGTTTAAAGAAGGTGGAGGAGATCAGGACTACCCAGCACCCAAGGTGAGCCTCCCTCCAGGTCTGGAGGTTTCTAGAGAGCCACTCAGGCCCTGGCTGGCCCTGGACGCAGGCGGTACCCAGAAGAGGATGACGGTGGCCAGCAGAAGGCCAGGCCCCTTCTCTGGGCTCTGGGAGGGGCTTGGTTTGTTCCAGGAGAGGTGTGCACTCCTATACATTCCAGACATTCCAGGGCTGATGCCTTCTGCTCTGGACTGCTCCTGTGCACACCCATTGAATTAACCCCAAAAGGGAGGAACTGTAGATGTGATCAAGGGACAGAACCTGGGGACTGACTCGGGCCTGGAAGGTGAGGTGGCTTTGGCCAGGGACGGAGGGCTGACCCCACCAGACATGCCATGTCCTTGCCAACTCCCATCTCTGCACACAGAAAGACAGAGCAAGTTGGGCTGTGACTGATGGAGAAACAGAACAGTTCTGGGCAGGAAGGAATAGCTGGGGCAGTCACTGGGGTGTAACCTGTTCCCCGGAATGGCGGTGCAGGAAAGAGGCCATTCTCCCAGCCTGGAGGGAAGGATGGCTGGGTAGCAAGCCAGGTGCCCCCGGCTCTGCCCTGGGGCCTGTGGGTAAGAATGCTACAGCTGTGGAGACCTGGCATGGGCTGTTGGGCCGTGGTCTACGTGCCCTGGCGTGCCATACCCAGGCACCATGCTCTACTGGGCGCAGTTGAGAGCCCTGGAGTGTTTTGAAGTCAGGCAGCCAGGGACCCATAGACAAGACCTGGTCATGGGCAGGCATCCGGCCAGCCTGTGTGGGTCTGGTGGGAGAGTGGCACGGAGCAAAGGGAATTAATGACGTGTTCCTAGGAACTAGGCACTGAGCAAGGCGGGTAGATGTGCCAAACATCTGTCCGCTTCATCGGGGCAAAACTGACAGACGCTGTGGACTTAGAGCAAAGTGGTCCAGAGGCTCCCAGATCACCCTGAGCTGCGTCATCCTGTACAGTAACCACCAGCCAGGTGAGATGTGCTGAGAACACACTCGATGTGCTGCGCGTGAAAGTACACACCAGGCTTTCAAGACTTAGTATGAGAAAAGGAATCTAAACTATCTCATTAATAATGATGTTCTATTGGCTACCTGTCAAAATAATGTATAGGTAAGTTAGATTAATGAGAAAATATATAAATATTAAGTTCACCTGTTTCTTTTGCCTTTTTTTTATGTGGTTACAAGAAAAGTTTAAACTACACATGTGGCTCATATTCTATTTCTATTGGGCAACGGCGGCCCTAAACTCAAGATAACTTAGTACCCAACCCCCGCCTCGGGGATATTCCCCACCTGTCAGATGTGTCTTTCTGTTTGCTCCTTGGCCAGCAGATGCCATAACCCCATTGTATGGACGAGGAAATTAAGGCCAGGCAGGTGAAATAACGTTCATCGTTACTCTAAATGCCAGCTTCAGTTCATGCTACTGTTGCTGGGACGAGTCCTGTGCTGGGTGCTGTGGACATGACAGTGAACAAAATAGACAAAAGCCCCAGCAACCCTGAGCCTCCGCGGTGTGACAGCCATGTCCCAAGTGCTTGAATTGTCTCAATCCTCTGAAATGGGATCTATTCTTATTCCTATTTCACAGACAAGAAAACTGAGGCACAGAGAGGCTAAGGAAACTGCCTGAGCCCATACTCAGGTTGGGGTGACACCCTAGCCTATGTTCTTTCCCCATGCCAGGTTGACTCAGTTTCCCTCCCTGCAGGCAGGATAGAAAGGAGAATGGGCCAGGTGATGCAGCATGACTTGGACCGGGAGAGCTGAAGACAGCAAGCAAGGGAGGCTCTGTTGAGGGCTGGAGAGTTGGCCATTCATGGTGTCCTTGGAGGGCCTAGGTCTTTCCTGGGGGCAGGGAACTGGGAAGCAGGTACTTCAGGTGGCTGCTGAGCCTGGGAAGAAGGCAGAGAGACCATGTGGGAAAACTGGGTTTGTGGCCAGGAGACTGAGTCTCTGCCAGGGTGGTCCTACAGGTGATCCCTGAACAGAGACCCGCAGAGGGTATGACCAGTGCAAAGGCACTGAGGCAGGAGACAGCTCTGTGTACTCAGGCAGTGAGGGTGGGACCGGGATGAGGGCTGGACAGGAATGAGGACTGGGGTGGGAGTGGCTGGTCCTGGGGGCCTGTGGGCCTCGGCAGTAGTCTGAGCTCTATTCTGGGAGCACTTGGGAGCATCAGCAAGCCTGAAGCCAGACAGTGGCATGATCTAGTTGCATCGTGGAAAGATCTTTCTGACAAATGTACAGAAGTTGGCTTAAGGAGGCAAGAGTTGGGTGCAGGGAGACAGTTGGGGTGACCATTGCATTGGTTCAGGTGAGAGATGGTGACCTTGATCAGGTGGAGACCATACGGGCAGAGGGAGGATGGAAGCATGGGAGAGCTGTTCCCAGGTGGAACCAGGGGAGGGAGAGGCAGGGACCAGGCAGGGTGGGTCTTGGGGTTCTGCTTGAACAACTGGGTAGACGGGTCCTCCCCGCCCTCATTTCTGCGGTTCCCTCCTGCAGACAGGAGAGAGTTCTCAGAACAGCAGAAACCCCGTGGTGGAAACACCCCATACCTCTAAAATCCCCAAACCTACCGACACAATCCTTAGCCTAA
Source organism: Hipposideros armiger (assembly GCF_001890085.2). Lineage (NCBI taxonomy): Eukaryota > Metazoa > Chordata > Mammalia > Chiroptera > Hipposideridae > Hipposideros > Hipposideros armiger. The sequence goes on along the minus strand of NW_017731665.1, from coordinate 1,170,013 downwards.
ACCCAAGATGGTTCAGCTGGGGCCAGGCCTGGGATCTGCATCCTACCAGCAGCCTCATTACCTGTATCTGTGCACCAGCCTCTCACTGCAGGGGCTGAAGGGGACATTTCCAAATACTGAGGGTACCTGTGAATTCCCCACGCCCAGGCGAGGCAGTATCCATGAGGCAGAACCAGAGCATGTCTGGGCTGGCATGAGCACCAGTGTGAATGCCGTGGGTGGTCCGGAGTCAGTTTTTACCTCTCCAGTGCCAATGGGTTCTGATGTTGGGCCTCGGCTGCTGGCTTTTACCAGCTCCTTAAAAGGAACACACATCCCTGGACGGTGACCCCAGGTGGAAGCAGAGAGCCTGCTCCCCGCTTACCCCGCCCCGGAAGCAGCACTTTATATCTACTCTCTCAACCCCCATCCCAGTCCTGTGGTATGCATAGTGCCGTGACCCCCATTGCCAGATGGGGAAACTGAGGCTCAGAGAGGCTAAGTCATTTATAGCTTAAAAGGACTGAGTCAGGATTCAAGTTCAGGAAGTTTGCCTTCAGCCTGGGTGCTTAATCACCAGGTTATGCTGCATCTAGCTATATTGCGGGAAAAGGCGAGGACATCTGCACAAAACTAAAGCAAGAAGTGGGGACTAATGAGGTGGGTGGCGAGGGTCCCCTGAGATGCGTGTGTTCTCTTTCTATGCCCATGTGAAGCATCCATAGTGACCTCGGGTGCCATCTGTGTCCCCGAATCCCTGCTGGCCCACTGACCAGGCCATGGGCCATCCTGGGCCACACCAAGCATCACATGGCCCTGGGTTCCCATCCCAGCTCCCGATTTTGCAGCTGACCTCCTCGCCTGTGAGTGGCCATCTGTAAAGCAGGTCGGACTGTAGTTATTGAGTTTCTAACTCCTGGGGACAGAGCGGGGGTACCTGATGCCACGTGAGGCTCCCAGGCCCTCTCCCCACAGTTCCAGCGCTCCGAGTACATCTTAGGACACAAAGAGGCGCCTGTTCCAGGCTGGCGCCTGCAGGCTCAGACCCAAAAAGCCCTTGTTTGTGCCTGAGTGTGTCCTCAAACCCATCCCCAGGGCTCTAAGGTGGTGCCAGGCAGCCCCCCAGCTGGTCTGCCCCCTGTTTTTCCCTCCTTGCACCTGGAGTCTCCTATGCAGCCCAAGCCAAGTAAACGGGGCTACCTGACATGCCTTGGACAGGATCTGGGGCTTCCTGGACTCGCACCAAACTCCGGCTTCCTCAGCCCGGGAGAAGAACACCTGGGCCCATTCTCTGGAGAAACAGCCCTAATATGCTGGTGTGACCATCACCTGGTTTGTGAAACCCACTTGCAGCCCCTGACCACAGCCTGGGCTGGGGTGGGCAGGCCATTTCTGGGAACAGCCAAGTCCTGGGCCCCCTCAGCTTTTACCAGGTGGGGTCTCGGGCCACGGCATCCCACCTCCTCCCTGTCTGTCCACAGGTGGGCATCCTGGATACCCCATCACCCAGAAGCATCCACTCCTGTAGGGGTTTGTCAGAAAAGCCAGAAATCTAGAAGGAATCTTTAAAAAAAAAAAAAAGCAACGAAGCTATCAACATTTTTCTAATCCCCCCGTTTCCCCTAGTATCCTTTCTCTGTTCCAGGATCCCATATCGCATTTATTTGTCACATCTCCTTTGTTTCCTCTCGTGAGACAGTTCCCCGGTCTTGTTTTCTGTGACCTTGACACGTTTGGAGAGGTCTGGGCAGGTGTTTTGTAGACCTGCCCCCAATCTGGGTTTGTCTGCTGGCCCCTGATGATGAGATGGAGGTTATGTGTTATCGGGAAGGATCCGGGGTCCTCCTCGGTGTCAGGAGTCCCACCATGTTGATGGCCCCCTCTCCCTGGTGATGTTACCCTGGCTGTTGTCACTGTGAAATGACTGTTTTTCAGAAGGAAACTATTTCACAGGATCAAACGCCACTGGTAAGCGGGGGTCCCCAGGAGAGAAAGAGGGTCCCCAGGTAGAACCTTGTACGTAGTTTAAAGAGCAACGTAAGGGTTCCATTTCGTTGTGGACAGCAACAACCTCTGCAGGGAGTAAAAACGCAACAAATACGTGTTGTGTGAATAAATGTCATTGTCACCATTTTGGAACCTCTCCAATGTGCTAGGTGATTTGCATTCCTTCATTTAGCGCCTCTGGCGTGCCAGGCACTGTTTAGGCGCTGGTGAAACAGCTGTGACACCCTACTTGTGAGCTTAAAACGGAAATCTGCATTGGGCCCCCCAGATGCTGCTCTGAACCTTCAGCTCAGTCCTCAAACCCCAAAGTGGCCTTTAAAACTCAGTTCTGGTGTTTCCAGAGGTAACCCCAACCCTCTCCCATGCACCTCACTTAACTAGTTAGGGTGTACCACCCTTCTTTTACAGACGATGGAAACCAAGGCTCGGAAACATCCGGTAGCCCCTCCAAGGTTACACCAGTGGTGGGTGCAGTCAGGATTTGAACCCTGTCTGGCTCCAGACACCGGCTGCCCCCCTTGTGACCTTGGGCAGGTGACTTCAATTCCAAGGGCCTCGGTTTGCTCATCTGTGTAATGAGTATGTGGGGCTGGATGCCTTCCAGTGCCCACAGCCACTGCCCTCAGCACCTGTGTCTGTGTTAAACTTCTGAGTCAGTGGAGGGAGGGCTGGGCATGTCCCTCTCTCAGCATGTCCCTCAGACCCGCTTTTCCCCTCCCCTTCCCTCCCCTCCCCATCCTGGGCGGGTGGAGGTGCCAGGTGAGTGCCATCTGCATGGGTGAGACAGGACTGGGATGAGGATGATGGGGAGGGGCTATATCTTGGCCTCCATCAGCCGGGCTGATGGCCCTCCGGGTGCCACGTCGAGCTGCCCCTCGTGGTTTAATAATGAGATGAAAAGCTGGACCTGCCTAGCCAGTTCCCAGCCCTCCTGGGATCTTCGTCCTCTCCTTGTGGGTTCCCTCACTGCCTGTATTCCTGCACTCCAGGCACAGAGCTCTCACAGGGATACATATTGGCTCCCTTGGCCAGCTGGATGGCAGGATGAATGCAGGACCCTTTGGGGCCTCTCATTAGGGACCCCAAACCCAAAGGGTGAAAGTGCTGGAACCATGCTCCAGAGGTTGGGATTCGGATTCCAGCTCTGCCCTGCTTTCTGGCAGTGGGACTTCGGCCAAGTTATCGAATTGCTCTGTGTCTCAGTGTCCCCGTCTGTAAAATGGGAGAATGGTGCTACTTCGGAGGGTGGTAGGATTAAATGAGCTAATCTATACGTTACGTGCTTAGCACCCGCAGAGCACATGGTCAGCCCTCCGTTAACTACCATCTTCCAGGCAGCTGGGCATAACCTGGAGCTGGTCCAGCCTCTGCAGAAAATAGGATACAAGGTGGCACTGACTCAAGAGGGTGAGGGAAGAAAAAAAAAACCTTTTCACTTATAAATGGCACTTGCCAATTTGGGGGGGGGCCTTATTGAAATACAACTCATATTCCATACAGTTCACTCATTTAAAGTGTACAGTTCAACGGTTTTTCGTGTATTCATGGAATTATGCAATCATCACCATCATCGATTTGAGAAAGTTTTCATCGCCTCAGAAAGAAACCCCGCACCCTGTAGCAAGCCACCCCGCCATCCCCCAACGCCCAGCCCCTGGCCACCACTCATCCACTTTCTGCTTCTATGGATTTGCCTGTTCTAGACATTTCATATAAATAGAATCATACAATACGTGAGCGTCTGTGTCTGGCATAATGGTTTCAGGGTTTCTCAATATTGTAGCGGGTATCAGCACGTCATTCCGTTTTTGGCTGAACTGTATTCCATTGTGTGACTGGACCACATTTTGTCATTCTTCGATTGATAAACATTCGGCTTGTTTCCACTTTTTTGGCTATTGTGGACAGTGCTGCCATGAACATTTGTGTACAAGTTGACGTCTGGACCTATGTTTTCATTTCTCTTGGGTACACAGCAAGGGGTGGAATTGCTGGTTCATATGACAACTTTAGGTTTAACATTTTGAGGAACTTCTAGACTGTTTCCCAAAGCCTTTGCACCATTTTACATCCCCATCAGTACGCGCAGGTTCTGATTTCTCCACGTCCTGTCAACAATTGTTATTGTCTGTCTTTTTTTTTTTTTTTTATGTGTAGAGGTCAGTGTCACTGGCCCTCATATGTGGGATCCGAACCGGGGCCCTCTGGCATCCCAAGCCAGCTCCTAACCATCGCGCCACTCGGCCGGCCCTGTCTGTCTTTTTTATTCTAGCCATCCTAGTGGGTGAGAAGTGGTGTCCCATTGTGGTTTGGGGTTCTTGGCATTTTAAGTTAACCTGCTAAGTGCCTACTGTGTGCTGGGAGCCCTGCAGGATTGTCACATGGGGTTGTTATCAGCCTGACTTGGGACCTGCCTGGGTTGGAATTCTGGCTCTGACATTTAATTACTGTGTGACTTTGGGAAAGTTACCGAACCTCTCTGGTCCTCAGTTTCCACATCTGTAAAATGGGGTTGATACATAATGATTACCCACTGGGCCAACACTTGCCTCGAAGGGCTGTAATGAAGATTAAGTATGACGTGGGTGGAGAGTCTGACATGTAGAAAGTAAATATGAGCTCATGCTCTTATGATGATTGTGGTTGTTGTTGTATGTCGGCTCATGTAATTTTCCCCAGCATCCCTATGAGTAGCTGTTAGCCCCAGTGTTTGATCATGTGACCTCCAGAGCAAGACTGCCCAAGGAGAGAATCCTGGCTCCACATTCACAAGCCGTGTGACCCTGGGAAAATGCCTTAACATCTCTGAGCCTTGTTTTCCTCATCTGTAAAGGGACATACAAACCTCTCCCCGGGGACTTAGGGTGAGGATGCTGTTGGGGTGGTGCCTGTGAACCTGTCTGATGTCTGTAAGTGTCAAATCGCCATGATGCCTCTGTGGTCATCCCCAGTCGACAGATGGAGAAGGTGAGGCAGGCATCTGAAGGGTCAGGTGCTTGCCTGAGAGGATCCACATAGTAAGGGGCCCAACAGGACTTGGAACCCACGCTTATCTGACAGCAGGCGCCTGCTCAGTCCTCCTTTGTTCTCCAGTAGGAACCCGGGTCCCTAGGGCTGACTGTCTCTGCCCAGCGCCGCGCCCCTCCCTTCAGTGCTGGGCATTGACTGGAGTAATGGGCCGGCCAGGGTGGGGTCCAGAAGGCACTTTCCTTGTACCTGCTATCATCAGAAAAGGGGCTGGATTGGGAGCTGGCCTGGGTCGGGAGTGGGCTAGGCTTGGCCTGAGAGGATCAAGGCCCCCCCACCTAACCCACACTGCAGGTTCCTGTTGGTGGCCCGAATAGTCATGGGTTAAATATTTGGGTTGAGAGTCACCACGTCTGGGTACAACAGGCCAGACTGAGGGTCAGTGGCCCGGGTGGGACTGAGGGGCCCGGAAGCGCTCACATTGCCCAGGTGGTCTGCCCAGCCAGGGGTGGCAGCAGTGGGGGTTAGCCCATGACCCAGACACCCAGCCCTTACCCAGATCCTCTATTTACAGTCCCCTCTTCTGAACCTTCCTGGCCACTACACTGAACCCCAGCTTTCTCCACTGCAGGACTTCTCAGAGCCTTTACTGGCTCATGAACTTATCAAGGGGTTGGGTTTTTCTAACTTCCTTGACTGACAAAGGCTTCATTCCGAGAGTGACTTAAAGGACTGGGATCCCTGGGACCCCACTTTGAGAAAAGCTGCCTCCTTGGATGACTTTGCAGAGGGTGTGGCCTGAGTCCCGTCATTCCCTTGTCCCCCCACTAGTTCCTGTGTGTCCAGGCCTCGTACAGAGCAGGCCCTCAGGCAAGGTGTGGGACATGGATGGACAGACTCCCAGCTTCTGTTTGCTGCACCCATTTGTGTCCCCTACCCCAGCTTTCCCCCATATCAGCAGAACCTGCAGTGTTGGACCTCAAACCCTAGAGGCCACCATGGTCCCCTGGGGAACCTGTACAAACAACAGCAATATTTAATAGTTTCCCGCGCCCAGCTCTGGAGACCTGGATTCAAAGGGTCTGGGTTATACCTGGAAATCTGAATGTTTCATGCCACGGTAGGTGGGTCCCAGGCCTTGAATGCAGGAATTCCACTCTGAAAAGCCGGCGACCCCCTCTGCTGGAGGGTCAGGAGCCTTACCCTGGCCCACCCCAAGGGACACACCCAGGACCTGTCTCTTTTGTGCCCTCTCCTCATTGAAACCCAAGCTCCTCCTTGTCCTTTAGAACCCAGCCACCACCACCAACTTGTGGAAGCCTTTGCTGCTCATCCCCCGCCCCACCCAGCCGGTCAGGAGGCTCCTCTGGGCATCCCCAGCCCCTATGCTGCCTAGTTTCATGACTATTTCTATAAATGCTGCTTTCCTTCCCATCTAGGGGGTGAATTCTCAGAGGGTAAGGTTGTGTCTGTATGTGGTGCTGGGCCTGGCACAGAGTAGGTGCTTAATGAGTGCAGGTAGGATGAAACTGCTGGATGTTTGGCTGCTGAGGCCCCACCGTGGAGTTAGTAAAAAAGGATTTTCGATGGCGATTGGGGGACTAAGCATTAATCTTGACCATCTGGCTGGCTGGGTGACATTGACCAAGTTGCTTTCCCTCTCTGGTCTTTGTTTCTGCCTTTGTTTAAAGAAGACAACAACAAAGACATGGCTGGACAACGATCAGTAAGTTTCCTTAATAACAATAGTCACAAACCTTTGTGAGACTTCCTAGAGGCCCGTCTCTTTGCCTGTATAACCTCACTCCCATTCGTAATACCCTTCTGGGAAAGGTAGTTATTTCATCTGATGGCAGACGCAGAGGCACAGAGAGGTACAGCAGCTTGGCCAAGTCACACAGCCAGAACCCACATCTGACTCCAGGGCTAAGGTCTTCGCTGCCACGATGGTGTTTGCCGGAGTGGTCTATAATGTCATTTCAAGGGCGGCCACCTGTGACAAGAGAGAATACAGAAACACTGAGGGAGAAAGCTGTTCTGATTTTCAGTCTCTCAGAGGCTCTGAGAACATCCAAGAGAAAGTTTTGGTTTGGTGCTAACATGGCTCTGACGTGGCTACGATACGTGCCAAGCTCTGCTTTTTAAGCAAGAGAGGGCAGGGCTTGGTCTGCAGGTGATGTGTGCAGGCAACCAAGCGTCCAGCTAGAACCTAATACCATCATTTTTTTCCATGGAATTTGTTTCAGTGCTTACTTCCATTTATGGCGAGGGTTTCTGGTTTTCTGTTTACAGTGAGGAGCCCAAGTTCTCTTTTTGAGTAAATTTATTTAAATATAAAGCGTGTGTAGATGGAAAGAAAAAAAATATCAGCTATTTAACAATAAGGGAGCTTGCACAAAAACTTGTATCCAAATGTTCACAACAGCGTGGTTTGTAATGGCCAAAAGGTGGAAACGACCCAAATGTCCATCCACTGATGACTGGATAAACAAAGTGTGGTCTGTCCATGCAATGGAATATTACTCAGCCATAAAAAGGAACGAAGCACTGACACAGGCTACAACGTGGATGAACCTTGAATACATTATGCTCAGTGAAAGAAGCCAGACACAAAGGGCCACAGAGCATATGATTCTATTTCTATGAAATATCCAGAGTATGCAAATCTATAGAGACATAGAGTAGATTAATGATCGCCAGGGGCTGGAAGGGGGAATAACGGGGAGTGACTGCTAAAGGGTACTGGGTTTCTTCTTGGGGTAATGGAAGTGTCCCGGAATTAAATAGTGATGATGGTTGTATAACCCTGCGAACATACTAAAAAGCACTGAATTCTGTACGTTAAAAGGGTGAATTTCATCGTATGTGAATTCTCTCTCAATAAGAAATATGGGAAAAATAATAAAGAATAAGGGTGCCCTGCCAATGTGGCAAAATAGAAAGAAGCATTAGAGTAAACGACCAAAGTTGGGGCTGATTTCCCCGACCCAGATGCTGTCTTGTTTCTGTGGCTTTAGTGATGTTGCCCAGGTGTTGAAGGGACAGCTAAGCTCCATCTGAGGCTCACTGGGCAGTTCCTGCTCAGAGCCTGGGGCTGGGGACAGCCTGGGGGTTGGTGGGGACATGGCCCCCACCCTCCAGGCCGTCGGCTCACCTCCCTGTCTCCTGCCTGCAGCATTTCTAACAAGGAGCTGTCAGAGCTGATCGATCAGCTGCAGAAGAATGCCGACCAAGTGGAGAAGAACATCGTGGACACAGAGGCCAAGATGCAGAGCGTGAGTGCCCCCTCCACTCCCTCCAGGGCTCCCCTGAACCGCCAACCACCCGCTCAGGACCAAGGTCTTGTCTGACCCAGCGGTTCTCACCTGGGGTCATTCTGCCTTTTAGGGGACATGTGGCCACATCTGGAGACATTTTTAGCTGTCACAGCTGGGGGAGTGCAGTAGACAGGTGTTTAGTGGGTGGAGGCCAGGATGCTGCTAAACACCCCACAGTGCACAGGTCACCCCCCCCCACCACCACCACAGGTCAGTCAGCCCCAGATGTCAACAATACTGAGGCGGAGAAACTGAAGGGGAACCAGCCCGCCACCTGGGAGCTAAGGTCCTGCAGTTAATGGGTCCTGTCTGGAGGAGAACCGTGGTCTCAACATCCAGGCCCTCCTTAGGACTCCAGCTTTGCTACTGACCGTGTGACCTTGGGCAAGTCACCGTACCTCTCTGGGCTTGTGATCCCGTCGCCTGGGCTGCTGTAAAGAGTGGATGAGATTATGTAGGCGCAGTGCCGGGCTGAGGATTATCATCAGTATCATTACTGTTCTCATACAACCACTGCCACGACTCATACGTGCGATCCTCCTTTTTTAGAGAAGAGAGGGGAAGTAGCTGGGTGAATCACTTTCCCTCCCTGTGCCTCAGTTTCCTTTCCCTCCTCTTCTGTAACATGGGGATAACAGATGCTCTGAGCTGTAGGTTCTCCTGAGGGCTCTGAACCATGAGGCACACGAGCTGAGCTCACACAGAGCTGCTAAGATGATTTTCTTCTCTGTGACCCTCCACCAGCCCAGTGCGGTTGAGTTTATACCCATTTCTTAGTTAGAGAAACTGAGGTTCAGACTTAAGGCCAGAGCGACTGACTTGTCAGTGACAGAGCTGGCCCCAGAAGCATCCTGGAGGTGGGGTTGCCAGATTTAATAAATAAAAATACAGGATATCCTTGGGGTCGGCCAAGGGGCGCGCTGGTTGGGAGTTGGCTTGGAACGCCAGCTCTGAGCAGCAGGGCCCTGGTTTGGATCCCACATGAGGGCCAGTGACACTGCGCCCTCTACAGCTAAGATGGTCTGCTGTAAGTCGCCAGTGATAGCATAGGCTGCAGTGGGGCTGGCCGGCAGCTGGCGTGTGCTTTCGCGAGCTGCCATTAACCACCGTGAGCGACCGTCCAATGGCCGGTGAGCGACTGCCTCTCCGGGGAAGAGCGCAGTGATAATACCAACGTGGGCCAGTGAAGCGACATCCTCCACAACTAGGACAGCAACTTGTCTGTTCCCCTTCCCCGATTCCCCAATAAAATCTTAAAAAAAAAAAAATACAGGATATCCAGTTACATTTGAATTTCAGAACACAAACAAAATTTGGGGGCGGCAGGGGGTGGTATAAGTATATCCCATGTACTATTTTGGACATACTTGTACTACAAGTGATCCATTGTTGATCTGAAATTCGAATTTAACTGGCCAGTCTGTATTTCATCTGCCTTCCTACCCAGGGATGACCAAGAGGAGTGGGGGACAGGTCATGAGGGGGGACAGGTCATGAGGGAGTTCAAGGTCTGGCTGGTCCCAGTGTGGTCCCAGGCCCAGCCGTGCCTGCCCCTCCCTCTGACCGCCCAGCTGTCCACCCACCCAAGGGCCAGTCCACAGGCATCCCAGAGACCTGCGGGCCGGGGTGGGCCGGGGAGGCTCAGTTAGATGTGAGAAATGGGGAAGGAAAGGCAAGTCGGAGCTCTGTTCCCAGCCACAGGCCCTGCCCTCCACTCCTTCCCTGCCCTCACCTGCCCGGCCACCTCCTACCTTTCCAGCCTCAGCGCCCACCCTACCAGCCCCTTTTCCCTCCAGCCGCACCCTTGTACTCAGCTCCTCTCCTGAGTTTTACCCGCCTCTGACATGGCCTCTGTGGTGGTGTGTTCTTCCCTAAATGAAAACAGCTTTTTGGGGTGTGTCCTTTTTTCTCTTAATAAAAGTAACATGTATTCATCGCGAACACTTCAGGACAGATAAACAAGTATAATTAAGCAAGTGAAAATCATGCATGATTCTACCACCAGAGAGCTCTATCCGCTATTCACATTTTGGTATATCTGACCTTTTCTTGTGTGCATGCAAGAGAGAGAGAGAGAGAATAGGGTCTCGCTCTCTCCTTTTATTTGCTCAGAGTAATGACTCAGATGTAACAAGGATGTATTTGGGAGATAATTTTGAAGTCTTTTTTTCCTGGAGAAAACATCATCATTTTATTACCCAAAACTTCTCTAGAATTTTCCTGCTGAAGTGAGATTCGCATAATGTAAAATTAACCATTTAAAGTGAACATGTTATGGCTCAGTTGGTTAAGAGCTCGCTCAAGAGTGCAAGCCCTGAGCAACAGGGTCGCCGGTTTGATTCCTGGCCCGAGCTGAGCTGCCGCTGAGATGCCAAAAGGTGGCAGGATGGCTCAGGTAAAAAAAATAAAAAATAAAAATAAAGTGAGCATGTGAGTACATTTAGTACATTCACAGTGTCATGCATTCACCACCTCTATTTAGTTTCGAGGCACGTTCATCCCCCCACAGGGAACTCCACACCCATTAGCACTCTCTCCACATCCCCTCTCCTCCCAGCCCCTGGAAATCACCAACTTGCTTTCTCTGTGTATGGATTTACTTATTCTGGACATTCCATATAAACGGAATCATACAACATGTGTGACCTTGTGTGTCTATCCAAAATGTTAAACGTGCAGACAAGTTGAAAGAATTGCACAGAGTCCATCCATATCCCGGCCACCCAGAGCCCACCTGTAACGTCTGCTGGATTTGCTGTCACACACCTGCCCACCAGTGTGTGTGTAATTTATTAGATATTGGTCCCTGTGATTTTTTTTGTTTGTTTTTACATTTAAAAACTTTTTCATTGAGGTGTAACTTACATAAGGTATGTAGAAAGCATCCAAATTTTGAGTTCAGCCCTGTGTGGTTTTGCATCAGTAGGTACCCACATAACACTGCTCAGGCCAAGATAAAGCACGTTCCCCAGAAAGCTCCCTCATGACCTTCCCAATCAGTATCCCCCAGAGGTCACCACCATGCCGATCTCTATTGCCAAGAATCGGTTTTGCCTGACTTGGAACACCTACCTGGCATCGCTCAGTGAGTGGCCCTTTCTTGTCTCAGCTGGCATGTTTTGAGAAGGCTTGCATGAATCAGGCAATGATTAATTTGCTTCCTCCTTTTGCAGAATTAATCTTTGACACTATGGTTGCCCAGGAGAGCTTCAGGTTAGCTGGTGATGAGGGCGCAGATAAAATTCCACCCAAGCCAAGAACTATGATGTTTTGTTGTAGGTTTTGAACCTGCCAGACCGCCCCCACCTCCACTCCCCCGGGGATGGGGAGATGGCCCAGCCCCACTGGCCTTCTGACACCTGGGCCTCTCCCCCAAACCCCGTTCGCCTCTTGCGTTCCAGGAGTTGGCCAGGAAAGACAGCTGGACCCCTTGTCTTCCTCCGAGAGGAAGCCATGTTTTTACTGTGTACCATCACCATTCACTTCTTTTTTCTTTTGCCATTTCTTCTTTGCTTTTCCTTTTTTATTATAATAGCTTCATCAAGGCTTGTTTTAGATATCAGAAAATGCTCCCACTTCAAGTGTGCGATGCAATGATTTCGAGTAGCTTCAGCGAGTGGCGCAGCCATTTCTGTAAATTGGTTTCTGATTGTTTTCCTCTTCTAGTGAGATCTCTTGTGCCCATTTACTGTTGATGCCCGATCACACCCCAGCCGTTCATCTTCTTTCTGTCTCTATGGATTAGTCGACTCAGGACAGTTCATGTAAATGGAATCCTACATGACATGGCCTTTTGTGTCTGGCTTTTCTCACTTCACTTAGTTTTCGAAGCTCTTCTATGATGTGTGTCAGCGATTCCATTTTTGCTGCTGCGTGAGATGTCTTAGTTCACTGTGATGCCTCTTCTGAAGGTGTTTTTCTTATTCCCATTGCAGAGATGGGGACACTGGGACCCAACTGGGGGAGGGAACTGGCCCTCTCTAGGCTCCCATGTTACCCCGTCTGTCCTCGCAGCCCAGTCACTGATTTGTCACCGCCTCCCCTGCTGGCTTGGGGTCCCCAGGGCCTGGCACAGTGCCCAGCTGCGCTTCCTGAGTGTTGACTCAGTGAATTAATGGCCTATGACTAGAAACCTGCCATCCTGAGTGCCACTTCATTCTTCTTCCCTAACAAGCAGAGACCCTGGGCTCAGCGACTTATCAGTTGTTCCTTCCAGATGTCTATCTACTCTGTTCATTCTCACCATTACCACTGGCACCACCCCGGCACGGGACACCCTCAGCTCTCACCTCGGCACTGTCACAGCTGCTGACTACCTTCCCAGCTTGTCCCTTCTCCCTGCAGAACCCCTGGAGGAATTACCTTAAGGATTGGGGGCAGGGGGGACACGTGTCACTTCCCTCAGTACTGCCATCCCGTGCTTTGGTCCCTGCCTCATAGCCCACAGGCCTTTCATGCTCTGGCCTGCGCTGCCCATCTCTCACACTTCCAACCCCCATCCATCTTCCAACCATGGTGGCTTTAATCACGGACCGCCCTTTCCTGCCTCAGGGCCTTTGCACAGGCTGTTCCCTCTGCCTGGTACACTTTCCTTTTGTCCTTCATTCTTACTTTGTGTCACTGCCTCAGAGGGGCCTCACTGACCCCTGGAGCTAAAGCAGGTCCCCCTCTTTTCACATCAGGTGCATTTCCTCAACAAACACCAACTTATATCAACTTACAATCACCTTTGTGAGGTTTATCTGTTGACGTGCCTTTCCAATGGTCTCCCCACTGGGCGCCACAGTGTCCCGGAGCCCCCACAAGTAGGCACTTGGGCTCTGTCTGCTGCGTGGCTGGAGGAGAGGGTAGGCGGGGCCAGGGAGCCCCTCACTGGCCCCTCCCATCCCTGCAGTGCCCACTGAGTCCCCATCTGCTGTCCCCCCTCTCTCATGACTCCCTTAGGATGTGGCCCGGCTGCAGGAGGGCCGGAAGCCCGAGCACCGGGACGTGGCCCTGCAGAAGGTGTCCGACTCGGAGAAGCTGCTGTACGTGCTGGAGGCGGACGCGGCCATCGCCAAGCACATGAAGCACCCTCAGGGGGACATGATTGCTGAGGAGTAGGTTCCCTCTGCTTCGGGTCCCAGGGGAGCCACTCTGGGCCAGGGCAGGAGGGCCACAGCCCACTCAGTACTCAGGGTACCAAGTTAGGGTTTACTGAGAGCTGACTAGACGCCAGGCACATGCCAGCTCCCTTATGTTATTCTCATGACACCCGTTTTATAGTCGGGGAGACTGAGGGTCAGAGCACTAGCGTCCCCTGTTCTGGTCATTGTGTGACCACAGCTTCCTGACCACTGTGCTGTCTGACCTCCCGGGTTTTGAGCGCGCTTTCTCACTGCCTGGTGCAGCTGGCTGCCCGTGCTCCTGGTTCTCGCCTTAGCTCTGATGTGAATAAATCGGCACCCAGGACACCTCCCTTGTTCCCCCCGCCCTCCAGCAGGGGCAAGTGTCTGTTGGTGTCCCCTCTGTGCTTGTCCCCTGTCATGGCCCACGTCCCGCTGTGGCCCCTGCTGGATGGTGGGGCTCCAGAGAGCAGTGGGCCTGCCTGTTTCTTCCAAAACCGTCTGTGGTTTCAGGCACAGTGGGCCCTGGGGGAATGTTGATGATGAGGGAAGGTGGACAGGAGGGTGCGAGTGTTTGTCTGGAACCCAGGGCACCTACCACCCTGTCCTTCCAGGGCACCAGGCTGAAAGCCCGAGGCTGGGGGTGGGCAGTGCCCCTGCCAATTAGGCTACTAACCAGTGGCCGCTGTCCCCGCTCAGCATCCGTCAGCTGAAGGAGCGTGTGACCAACCTCCGAGGGAAACACAAGCAGATCTACAACCTGGCGGTGAAGGAGGCGGACCCACAAGTCAACTGGGCGGCGCTGGTGGAGGAAAAGCTGGTACGGCCCAAGCGTCAGCTGGGGAGGGCGCCGTGTGTGTGCAGGGAGAACCCCACCATTTCATGTCACCACAGCCCTTCCGGGAAGGAGTCGTGTTCCCCGTGTTTTCTGACATTTGTGTCAATGAGAAGAGCGAGGCTCAGAGAGGCTCAGCTCCTAGCCCAGAGTCACACAGCAGAAGTGGTGGCGATTAGGACCCTCCTGGGATCACCCCTCTACCCTGGCTTGTTGGGGTCCTGGCAGGCTGGGGGGAGCAGCCAGATTTCTGGCCGGCCACTGCCCTTGCCATGCCCTCTCCAGCCCATCTCCAGGACAAAGAGGTGCGACCGCTAGAGCCTAGAGTTCTCTTTTAGTGGTGTGACCCTGGGCAAGTGACGCCCCCCGGAGAGCCTCGGTTTCTTCATCTGTGAAATGGACACAGTAACCGTGTGGGCCTCTGAGGTTGCTGTGAGATTAAATGAGATGACGTGTGTGGATAAAGGCGACAGCGTCTCCCCACATGCCTCATGGGGCCACTTCGCTCACTCCTCGGCCGGCCCTGTCAGGAGAGCCGAGGCCCATGGGGTGGGCTGCGAGTCCCCAGCCCCTGCCCACCCCTTCCCTTCACACTTGTCTCCATCTGCCCCTCCCAGGACAAGCTGAGCGGCCAGGGCTTTGGGACGGACCTGCCGCTGGTGGACAACCAGGTGGAGCAGCACAACATCTTCCACAACGAGGTCAAGGCCATTGGGCCCCACCTGACCAAGGATGGGGGCAAGGTAGATGCCGGTGCTGGGGGCACTGGGACAGGAGGGGCTCACGTGCTCCCCTGCCCTAACCCGTACCCTCTGCTCTGTGTCCTCAGGAACAGAACAGCGAACTCCAGGCCAAGTATCAGCAACTGCTGGTGAGAACACGGTGGGAGGGAGGGGCTGAGAAGCCAGGCCGTGGGACAGGAAGCCTATGCAATAAACATTTCAAACAGAGCAGAGGGAGATGAAGTAGGAAGCGATGCCTCCCCACCCCCAGCCCCTGCCTGAGAGACGCCCGTTTGTCCTGTGCTCCCAGAAAACCCCAGTAGACCCCATCTGTCTCTTGGGATACAGCCTGTCTTCTAGTTTGCTTCTTATTTGTTAAGCGCCTTCTGTGTGCCAAGTACAATATCACGTGCCTTATAAGCAAGTTTCCTATTTCCCTTTGTAAAACCTTTGAAGAATGCATTTTTAATGTTTTTAAACCGCACAAGTGATGCATGAATAAATGCTTTCTGTTGAGATGTCTCAAACACCTCAGATGGGGGGATGAGGGGTGGGAGAGCACAAGCTGTTAGCAGGCTCCGAAGCCAGACTGCCTCCACCCCTGGTTGGTGGGGAGAACTTGAATGAGCTTCTTAGCCCCTGGGAGCCTCAGTTTCCTCATCTGTAAAGTGGAGTGACTGCAAGTCCCTGTCTCAGGGTTGCTCTGTGGGCTGCATTAGTTCATGTTGGAAGCGTCCTTAGCAGGGTGCTGGCACATGGTGGCCCCGCGCATGCATTAGCTGCTGTGCTTATTTGCAGAGCAAAATGCAGGCGGCTGTCCCCCCTGCTCGCCTCCCCTCCCCCACCTCTTCTTAGATGTAAAGCTCTAGCCATCTATACAATGACACAACAGAGATAAAAGGGGAAGCTGTAGTTGCTGACGTTTATCGAGCACCAACTGTGTGCCGGTCCTTCTGCTCTGTGAGATCAGTGCTGTCATCATCCCCAGTGTGCAGAGGAGTAAACTGAGGCTCCACACAAAAATGCCAGTTCCATGAGGGTTCTGTCTGTTTTGTTCGCTGCTGTATCCCCAGTGCTTGGAGCGATGCCCAGTGCTTAGTAGGCACTCAGTAAACGTTTGCTGAACGAATGCATGAGTTTTGTCTCGGAGGGTCGGTGATGTATCCACAGCAGGGGTGTCCGGCAGGGCCAGAGCCTGACGCTGTGGGAGGTGTGGAGGGAGGCCTCACCCTGTCCCCCCAACAGGCGGCATCACAGGCTCGGCAGCAGCACCTGAGCTCGTTGCAAGACTATATGCAGCGCTGCACCAATGAGCTGTACTGGCTGGACCAGCAGGCCAAGGGCCGCATGCAGTACGACTGGAGTGACCGAAACCTCGACTACTCCAGCCGCCGGCGCCAGTATGAGGTGGGCGCTGGAGCCTGGGGCATTGGGATGAGGGGAGCATGGGGCTGCCAGGCGGGGTGCTGAGCCCTGCCACTGTCCCTCCCCCACCACCTGCAGAATTTCATCAACCGAAACCTAGAGGCCAAAGAGGAGAGAATCAACAAGCTGCACAGTGAGGGTGACGAGCTACTAGCTGCCGAGCATCCTGGGAGGAACTCCATTGAGGTGCGTGTGCACCGGGGCGGGGGGGACGCCTCCTCCAGGGTGGCCTCAGGGTGGCCTCTGCAGTGGGCCCTCTGGACTCGGGCAGCCCCCAAGGTGCGGGGGTCCTGCGTCCTGCGTTTGTAGGTCTGTCTCCATTTTGCCCCTCATCTTGCTCTGACCCTGCCTCCTCTCATTATTTTGATCCCTTGACACGTCCTGCCCTCAGCCCCCCAGACTTCTGAAGCCCAGATGGTGCCTGTATCAATATTCTCAGACGGCTGTAACAAACGACCACAAACTGGGTGGCTTTAGACAACAGAAATTTATTCTCCCACGTTTCTGGAGGCCAGAAGTGTAAAATCAAGGTGTTCCCTCTGAAGGCTCCAGGGGAGGAGCTGCCCTGGCCCGCTCCCTGCTTCTGGTGGTTGCTGGCATTCCTTTGCTTGGGGCTGCATCACGCCTATCTCTGCCTCTATCTGCACACGGACCTGCCCCTGTGTGTCTCTTCTTCTTATAAGGACACCAGTCATTGGAGTTAGGGCCCACCCTAAATCCAGGACGATTTTATCCTGCAATTTTCCAAATACAGCCACATTCTGAGTTCTGAGTGGACATGAATTTGACGAAGGAGGGATACCATTCACCTCCCTACAGTGCCTTTGTGACAATGTTTTAAAAGCACCACTTTGGGCAGACACAGCCCCTCCTTGTCCTTTGTGCAGTGCACAGCCCAAGCACCTGTACTTGGCAGCCCGGCTTGGCTCCTTGACATTGCCTCTCTCTCCTCTTCCCACTTCTGGGCAAGAGCTGGCTGCCTCTGTGGAAGCCACACCCAGGCAGATGCCAGACGCCCTCTCCCCCACATTTGCTGGTTCGGAATCCCGCCATCCCTCCCTTGGTGTCCCGGGCACCTGCACAGCAGTCACCTGTCCCCCTTCTCCTGGCAGGCTCACATGGAGGCCGTGCACGCGGACTGGAAGGAGTACCTAAACCTGCTCATCTGCGAGGAGAGCCACCTGAAGTACATGGAAGACTATCACCAGGTGCCCGCCGGCCCCTGGGTCCCATCGGTGGCAGCACTCAGCGCCTACTTGGCTCACTGGTGGCCCCAGTGCCACTTCCTCCAGGCGTCCCACAGGACTGCCTTCCTGGGCCTCCCCCTGCCCACGCTTCTGATGGCATACATGGGTGTGTCCCGAGCTTGCCCGGCCCTTGTCCGTCTTCCCTGAGGCCTGGGGCAGGAGAGTCTCATTAACCAGGTCAGCGTGGGGCCCAGGGATGAGTCTGTGGGGTGTATATGTTGGTAAAATGCGTTTAATATGAAATTTGTCATTTTGGCTATTTTTAAGCGTACAGTCCAGTGACATTCATTATATTCAGTGTTGTGCAACCATTGTCTTTCCAAAGCTTTTTCATTACCCCGAATAGGAACTCTGAACCCACTAAACAATTACGCCTCACTCCTCCCTTCCCCAGCCCTTGGTAACCTCTTCTCTATTTGTCTCTTTGGCTCTGCCGATTCTAGACATTTCGTGTTAAGTGGAATCATATGCTATGTGGCCTTTTTGTGTCTGGCTTCTTTTTCTGAACACATTTCCGAGGTTCATTTATGTTGTGGCATGAATGAGAACTCCATTCCTTTGCATGGCTGCGGAACAGTCCACTGTTTGGATGGGCCACATCTATCCATTCATGTATTGATGGACACTGGGTTGTTTCCATGGGAATGTGTATTTGTAGCAAGAGCTGCAGGTGATTCTTACAAGTGGGTAGTTTGGGGACACTTGAACCCAGATGACACATGTCACTCATGGTTTGGTGTCTGAGCCCCACTGGACTGTGGGCTTCACAGGGATCCCAAAGTCCCATTCATGCCCAGGGGACAGCTCACAGCTGACAGTGAATGATTCCAGAGTTGATAGACGGAAGGATGGGCAAGAGAATGTTCTAGAACAAAGTGCGGAGGCTTCTCTTCCGTGTATCAAGACTTTGAATGAAAGTATAGCATTAAGTTAGGGTGTCCCTGGCACAAAGAAAGGAATGGGATTTAAGAGAACCCAAGGCTTACTGGTGTGTACATGAAAATTACTATGTCTTAGAGGTGGCATCATGTAGACTGGTGGGAAGGGACCAATTGGTGGTTTCTTCCCCATGAGGCCTCCCCCAGGGAGCCGCGCCAGGGAGGGCTGGGGGTGTCTCGAACCAGCAGAGCCTGTAGACTCAGGGTAGGTGGGAGGCCCAGCCCTGCCTGGGATTGGACCTGAAGCCACAGCCAGGGTTAGCCCCAGGTGTCCTAGTGGTTTCGCGTCTGTAATCGGGCCACCTGATCTCCCGTAGTTCCACAAAGACGTGAAGGACGCTCAGGAGCTGCTGCGCAAGGTGGACTCGGACCTGAACCAGAAATACAGCCCTGATTTCAAGGACCGCTTCCAGATTGAGTTGCTGCTGCGGGAGCTGGATGTGAGTGATGGGCTCAGGGAGGACCTCTGCATCCCCTCCCCCACCTCAGCCCTGAGCAGGGCCCCTGCCCCCCACCCCCTGGGGGAGGCTGCGTGGTCTCACCCAGGTACCCCTCCTGCGTTCAGGACCAGGAGAAGGCCCTGGACAAGTATGAGCAGGTGGTGCGGGGCCTGCAGAAGCGAGGGCAGCAGGTGGTGCCCCTCAAGTACCGTCGGGAGACACCACTCAAGCCCATCCCCGTGGAGGCACTCTGTGACTTTGAGGGTGACCAGGTGAGCTGCTGCCCCGGTGCCCCAGGCAGGCCAGGCCCAGGTCTGTCTCTTTGTGTCATTGAAAGGTCGTAGGGGTAACAATGGCTGGATGCAGGGCCTCAAACATTTTCAGGAACCTGCACCCATCTGCCATTGGGGCCACTCTCTGCTAGTCCCGAACACTGCCCCACCAGGTGCCCTGACCTTCTGTGCTACCAGCTTAGCAACTCCAGTCCTTTCAGCAGAAATCCTAGGGAGGGTTCTCACTGGCCCAATTTGAGTCATGTGTCCAGTTTAAACCCATCACTGTGGCGGCCAGGGTGGGGGGGGGATGATGCCATTCTCTCATTGGCCAGGCCTGAGTCACATGTCCACCCAGAGTAGTCAGGGACTGGGAATGAAGAAGGGAGAGACCACGTGGACTGGGAATGGGGGAAGGGAGTTCCCCAAAGGGAAATCCCGGTGGGTGCCAGGCCAGCAGACCCAACACACGTCCCCTGGTCCTTCCCAACTGTATGACACGGCATCTTGGGAAGGGTCTGAGAGATGGGCTAAGACTCCCCAGGTCCCAGATTTGGGGGGTGGGGACGAGATGGCTTCGGGGCTCCGGGGCCACTGGCCGAGGCAAGCCTCTGTGTGCCCTCTCACTGTTTGGCCTGCCCCTGCCAGGGCCTGATCTCAAGGGGCTACAGCTACACCCTGCAGAGGAACAACGGGGAGAGCTGGGACCTCACTGACAGTGCAGGGAACAAGCTGACCGCCCCCGCCGTCTGCTTCATGATCCCCCCCACTGACCCCGAGGCCCTGGCCCTGGCAGACAGGTACGGGAAAGGAGGGAGCCGGAAGGGACCCCATTCACAGCCCTGGGTAACGCCTGCACCCACTTGGAGGCGCAAGTGGAACAGGGGCAGATCCTGTTGGCCAGGCTCACCTGCTTTGTGTGAACGTCCAGCTTTGGGCACAGTTCAGCGAGCAGTTTCTCTGCAAGTCCCTCTGGGCCTTTGCACATGCTGTTCCCTCTACCTGGGTGCCTTCTCACTGCCTGGTTGGCTCAGGCTTCTTGGCTTAAGACTCAGCTCTGGGGTCACCTCCTCTGTGAAGCCTTCCCTGACTGCCCCGCCTTGCACCCTGGCTCAGGAGTGCTGCTGCCTCTCTTCTCTCAAGCACCTCCTCCCACTGCACGTCCTGCTATCAAAATGCTGTGTGTATTCATTGGTCTCATGGACAGGGGCTCCTTGAGGAGATTTACTGTATCCAGGGCCTTGTTCAGTACCTGGTGCAAAGTAAGGACCCAAGAACTCTTTGTTGAATGAGTGAGTCAAGGAATGCCTTCATTTATTCATTCAGCAAGTATTTATTGAGCATTTACTATGTACTGCTCCCTCAGGGGTAACATCTTGGTGGGGAAGACAAAAGAAGAACAAACAAGATAATTTTAGGTAGTAAGACTTGCTATGAAGAAAAGGGAGAAAGCAGGGAAGGAGGGGGAAGGGAGGGAGGACAGACCGGTGTTTGAGCAGACCCCTTCTGTGTGTCATAATTTAACTTTTCAAAGCATTTTGATGAGCCGCCCAACTCCTCTGGGCTGTTTGTCCAGCCAGAGTCCGGGGTCCTGCGTCTGTGGGTGGAGGAGTGGCGGGCTGCCCTGGGTCCCCAGCCCATGTTTGCTCTTACAGCCTGGGCAGCCAGTATCGCAGCGTCCGGCAGAAGGCAGCTGGGAGCAGGAACGCACTCCAGCAGCGGCACGAGGTGCTGAAGGCAGAGAACCCTGGAGGTGGGTTCCAGGGCCACTGCCCAAGGCTGGGGGGACAGGAAGGAGGCGCTGGGCCCATGGTCTGTGCTGTGGATCGGACAGCAGGGTCAGCCATGGTGAGGCTGGGGGGGCCGGGCCAGCCCTGGAGGTCCCAGCTGGCCTCCAGGCCCCATCCCTGGGCCTTATGCCCGACTGCCACCTGACTCTGATTTCCCTCCGGCAGATACCTCTGACCTGCAGGGGCGGCAGCTGCTGGCTGGCTTGGACAAGGTGGCCAGTGACCTAGACCGGCAGGAGAAGGCCATCACCGCGATCCTGCGGCCACCGCTGGAGCAAGGCCGGGCTGTGCAGGACAGTGCCGAGCGGGCCAAGGACCTCAAGGTACCGCCAGGATTGGGGCATGGCCAGACCCCCTGGCTCTCTGGGACACCTGCTCAAGGTCCCATCCCCACGGGGCTCTTGGTGCTCGATGGGGACCACTTGCTGCCTCTCACAAGAGAATTCCTGAGTCGTGGTAGGGGGCTGTGCTAGGCCAAGAATCAAGGAGGTGCCTGAGCCCTGGCGTACCCACCAACACATCCCTGGGAGAGGGCTGGTGAGGCTTGTGCTACCTCTGCATGGCTGGAGCCAAGCAAGGGGCTGCATGGGAACACCGTCCGTCACTCCCCTCTCACACACACATATACACACAGTCTCCTGAGTCCCGAGGAGCCCTCCACAATGGGGGTGACCATTCCTGGTTTACAGAGAAGGAACTGGGCTCGGAGAAGTGTGTGGCCCTTGATGTGGCCTCACATCACAGCTGGTAGGAGCCGAGTCAAGGCCCAGAGAACCCCCAGTACACGGGTGGGAGCAGAGGCCAGGCCCTACCACACCCCTGCCTAAGCTGCTTCAAGTCTAGGTGGGAGAGAAAAAGTACCCACCTCATAGGGTTGCCCCCAAAGATGAAAGAAATCATTGTGTGCAGTGCTTGGAACAGTGAGAGCTTGGTAACTGCCTGTCCGTGTGAGGCATAGCCCCTGCTTCCAAATCCCCAGAATGCAGTTTCCCCTGTCCCTGAAGCTTGCAGGCCCTTGGGGGGAAGGGACCACCCACCTGTGACCCACACGAGGGCCTCTGGTCTCCACAGAACATCACCAACGAGCTGCTCCGGATCGAGCCAGAGAAGGTGCGCTGCACGGCCGAGTGCGAGGCCTTCATGCAGGCCCTCCCGGGCAGCGGCAGTACCCCCTTGCTGAGAACCCGGGTGGAGGACACCAACCACAGATACGAGCGCCTGGTGCAGCTGCTGGACTCGGCCCAGGAGAAGTGGGTGGCAGGCGGGCACTGGGGAGGTTGGGCAGGGGCCAGGGGCCAGGCAAGCACCCCCTCACTCCTGACCCGTGTCTCCAGGGTCGATGTTGCCAACCGCCTGGAGAAGAGCCTGCAGCAGGGCAGGGAGGTGCTGGCCACGTACGAGAACCAGCTGACCCAGGATGACACAGTGCCCGAGAGTGGCCGTGCCCTTGACAGCAAGAGGCAGGAGCTGGCGGTGAGTCCAGGGACCCTGGGCGTCCGGAGCCGTTCTCTCCAGGTGCTCCCACCACACTGCCTCTGGGCAGATGAGGAAACCGAGGCCCGGAGGCCCAGGGCAGTGAGTCTCTCCAGTTTGGATGCCTGCAGTGTGCCAAATTGGAGGTTGCAAATAGAGGCCCATGGCACAAATCCCAGCTGCTCATGGGGTTTGTGTGGCTTGTGGAAATCAGGCGCTAATATTTTAAAATCAAAGATCTGCATAAGCCCCCTGCCCCGCCCCGTCCCCCGATTTCCAGTATCTTTGGAGCAGCTGCCCCCAGGGCCCACATTTGCCTGCTTGCGCACTGCGGGTGTTCAAGTCTGTGTGACCGAGGGAGGCTCCTCATTCTCACACCAGCTCACTAAATCCTGGCTGTGTGCTGAGACCCTCACCTCAGAGGCGAGGCAGTGGGCTCCGAGAGCAAAGCCTTCGCTGAGTTCTCTCACAGCGGGGAGAGCAGCCGGCCATTCCACCCCCAGCTGCAGCACCACAGGGCACATGGTTTTTAGAAGTTAGTGTTTCCAGGTTGTGTTCATTGTAACGAAACGGAACACTGCAGAAATGGCCGCCAGATTTGAGGAGGAACTCGGAGGCAAGGCCCCAGTCCCTTCCCAGGCCCAGGCTTCTGCCTCTCCTGCAAGTGCCTGGAGCAGGGCTGGGAGCTCTGGCCACAGCCCCCCTCCCTCCCACAGGCCATGGCCTCCCAGCTGCAGGCCCAGAAGTCCGTCTTCGGGGAGGTGGAGCAGAACCTGCAGGCCGCCAAGCAGTGCTCCAGCTTGCTGGCCAGCCGCTTCCAGGAGCACTGCCCGGACCTGGAGCGCCAGGAGGCCGAGGTCCACAAGCTGGGCCAGCGCTTCGACAACCTCTGCCAGCAGGCCGAGCTCAGGTGAGGGGCCCAGTGCGTGCAGGCAGCCTCAGCTGAGCTAGTCTGCCTTGAGGCCACCAGAGTGGGACCTTGAGGCCGCCAAAGGCTGTTTTTTAAATCATTCCCGCTTTTTCAAAAAAGCGATACATACACAAAAGAAAATACTCAAGGTGGTTGTAATGCCCAGCCCCTTTCTCCCAAGGTAAGCACTGCTACCACTTGGTGAATCTTTCCAAAAAGGTGCTGTACAAGCCGGGTAGGCAGTAACACAACAACAGACCATGTACCCTGTATCTTGCCGCTTTTCCTGTCATCCGTCTTGCCGGCCTTTCCCTCTTCCTCTTCTGTTTTCTGGGAGAGTTTGTATAGAACTGATATTACTTCTTTAAATACTTCGTAGAATTTTATCAGTGAGGCCGTCTGGGCCTACAATTTGTTTTTTGTGTGTGAGAAGGATTTTAACTACAATGCCAACCTCTTTAATAGATGTGGGACTATTTGGGTCATCTCATTCTTGAGTCAACTTCAGTAGTTTGTGTCTTTTGAAGAAGCTATTTCATCAAGTTGCTGAATTTATTGGCAGAAAATCGTTCATAATATTCTCTTATCCTTTTAATGCCTGCAGATCTGAAGGGGTGTCCTCTCTCATTCCTAATTGCATCTTTCGTTCGTTGTATGTGTATATTCTCTTTCCCTGATCGTTCTGAGGTTTATCAATTTACTGACCATTTCAAAGAACTAGCTATGGTTTCAACGATCTTTCTTCTGTTTTCTTATTGCCTGTTGCACTGACATCTGCTCTTAATTATTTCCTTATTGCTGCTTACTTTAATTTGCTCTTTCTCTTTCTTAAGGTGGAAGCTTAGATTGTTGACTTGAAAGCATTCTTCTTTTCTAACACAAACATTTAATCCCATATATTTCCCTCTCAGCACTGCTTTTGCTGTGTCCCACACAATTTGATGTTTTCATTTTTGCTGAGTTCAGAAGATTTCCTAAGCCCCCTTATAATTAATTTCTCCTTGGACTCATGAGTTATTTAGGTCCTGTATGCACAGTGGGCACCTGTGCCCGTCGGTACACACGGATCTACTTGGTCTTCACACAGGCCAGGGAGCTCTCCAACTTCACGTTCCACAATTTATTTCTGTTCTAGTGAATGTTTAGGTTATTTCCAGTTAAATTACATTGGGTCTCCCCCACCTTTAAAAAAATGAACAGAGATGATTTCTTTAAGAAGGGATGGGGGAAGCTTCCAGCGAGGCGCTTGCTCAGTGTGGCAGGGCCTGATGGGCTTTGCCCCCGTAGGGCCCAGAGCCTGCGCAGCGCCAGGGCTGCCTACGACGACTACCGTAGCGGCTACGACCACGTGCTCCAGTTCCTGTCCAACATCCCCAGCTACGAGCCCCAGGAGACAGACAGCTTCAGCCAAATAGAGACCAAGCTGAAGAACCAGAAGGTAAGACAGCTGCTTCTGCACTCAGACATTTGGCCACAAGGGGGTGGGAGGTCAGAGGTCAGCTGCCCCTTTTATGGAAGGGAGCCAGGCAGCGGCTGCCACTAGCCCTGACAGAGCTGTGTCCTCATGGGACCTCGGCCCTGCTTGGCTCCCAGCACCTGACTCTCTGAGGACAAGAACAGTTTCGCTCACTTCTCCCTCCTCAGGGCCCAGTGAGGGGCCTGGCCCAGAGCGCACACTCAGCCCAGGCTGGCTGAATGAGCGAATGGCTATCGACACACAAGAGGTGCCCTTGTGGGGAAAAATCCCATTTCCAAAGTTCAGAGTCCCGGCTCCTCAGAAGGCAGCAATGCAGTCGGGTGAGGGGCAAGGCACACGGGGACCCCACAGCCGGCTGACCCCTTGGGCAAGTCGCTGCACCTCCCTCACTGTGCCTCGGTTTCCTCCGTCATTAACTGGGTAATGATGGTGCTTACCTCACCAGATTGTTGGGAGATTAAATGAGATAATCTAAGGAAGATATCAGAACAGTGCCTGACATTTCAGAGCACTCAGTAAACATTCATTTCCTGGCAAAGATAATTGCCTTCTTGGCCCTTCTTTACAGGACCTTAGAATAGCCTTTTGTAACAAACATATGTATACAAGGAAGCTATTCACTGCACTTTGTACTGTGGAAGAATAATTTCAGATGTAAGGAATCCAGCTAATGTATCAGGTGGTGGTTTGTTTTTTTTTAATTTTGATTTTTAAAGTCTCTGTTGTTTTCCAGAACCTGCTAGATGATATAGCAAGAAGGGAACAGGAAGTACAGGAAGTTTGTGCTCACTCCCAGCTGTACCAGCAAGCTGTCAAGGTGAGACGTGAAATCGCGCCCAGAGTGTAAAACAGCAGGGCCTCTTTCCACCAGGGAGCTGGGAAGACGCGCACTGGGCCTGGCAGGTCAGCCTCGGGCCCTGCTGGCAGCCGTGCAAACTGGCACAGCTCTTGGGGGAAACAATATGGTACTAGGCATCGAATACCAGAAAAGGGTTTTCTACTGTTTAAAGCAATAAAATGGGGAGAATTTGTCCTGAAGGGAAAAATACTAAATAACAATACAAGATAAACAAAATTGTTGTAACTGCATCATTTATAATAGCAAAATAGACAAACTAGAAGTAACCTAAATGTCCAACAGCAGAGGAAACAGCTAGGTAAACTATCATCCATCCACTTAATGGATCATGAAGTCATTAACCTGATAACCCAGAGAATTAGGAGGTGGCAACCTGAGTTAAATGAAGAAAGAGGAACGTCACTCTCTAGGCATGCAGGGAGGCCTGGAGGGAGCCCTCTGGGGTGTAGGGGAACTGGGGGCATACTTTTTCTTGTCTTGCTATGTACTATTGATGTCTTGAGGGTTCTCAAAACCTCCCGGCAGTCAGTATGGGGTGCAGCCGAGCGGAAGACTTTTGCAGTCTGCTGGAAGGGCTGTTAAGAACATTTCAGTCTCAGCTGCCCTTATCTGCCCTCTGCCATGTCTCTCTTGCCCAGGACTACGAGTTGGAAGCAGAGAAACTGAGGTCGCTCCTTGACTTGGAGAGTGGAAGGAGCAGCCATGTGAGCAAGCGAGCCAGGCTCCAGTCCCCTGCTGCCAAAGTGAGAGAAGAGGTGAGCTCCGTGGCCGGGCCACGCCGGCACTGCCCGGCCTCCAGGGAGCATGGCACACACAGGCCCCAGAGACGCACGTGCGGTGGGGAAACTGGGCCGAGAGCTCTCCTGGGTGCAAACAGGTTTGGTAGGGGAAGACAATGAACTTGTTTTGGGGCAGCGACATTGATAGGCCTAGAAAGAGAGCCTGCTGGAGGTATCTGGGCCAGAGCCATGAATTTGGGAGGCTCCCCTTGTGCGCCCCCTCAGTACATACACAGGAGGGCTGAGGTTATCAGTGCCTCTACACGAGAACATGAACGCTCGGTCAGATGGAGACTTGCTCAGGCCACTGAGGTTTAGACTTCTGACGCGAAATCCAGTTTTCTCTCCACCAAATGAGACTGTAGTGGAACTCCAGGCAGGAAGGGGCAAGAAGCTACCCCCTGTCCCCAAATGCCAGACTTTTCAAAACCTGGCCTAGCTCTTTCTCAGCCTGTTGACGACTGTTTGTTGACTGCTCT
This sequence comes from Hipposideros armiger, assembly GCF_001890085.2. Classification (NCBI taxonomy): domain Eukaryota; kingdom Metazoa; phylum Chordata; class Mammalia; order Chiroptera; family Hipposideridae; genus Hipposideros; species Hipposideros armiger. Next base: position 1,142,992 of record NW_017731665.1, on the reverse strand, counting down.
CCTGTAGGAAGCGGCTCTTACCGCCAAGTTCACCGAAGTTAACGCCATCAACAGACAGAGGCTGCAGAACCTGGAGTTTGCTCTGAATCTTCTGAGTCAGGTAATGGATCTTAGTGTAAGAAATTCTACTCAAAACTATTCCAAACAGGTGAGAAATATGACTCATTCAGCCTCAAACAAACAGCCTGTAAACTGGTGGGAGTGTCCCTGGCTAACACAGCGGGACAGCACCAGCGCCAGTCCTGGCCCAAGCCGATGCCTCCATTGACGTGAGCATAACTTACGTATTCTGTCCAACAAATATGTGCTGAGTACCCAGTAAAAGGAAACTTATTTTTAAAAGTCCATAATGTTTATGACAGCACTGTACTAGCAAGAAACTGGAAGCAACTCAACACTCATCAGCAATGGGTGATTAAATTACAGTCTGTCCACGTGTAGCTGTTACACAACAAAGCAGAGCTCTGTGCCGCTGTGGCGCGGGCGCGCTCTCTCAATCTTCCCCCCCCCTATATATATTTTATATATATATAAAGTGCAATAAACAGGGTGCAGAACAGGGGACTTACCGTGTGGCACACACTAAAAATATGTGTCATAAGATGACAGATACCCTTCTATGAACAGGACCGCAGCGGGAGACTGTGGTTTCTCAATACTTTACCAGATGCATTTAAAAAACCTAAACTAGTTGTTTTTACCATTTAAAAAAAAAATTTATTGGGGAACAGTGTATTTTTTTCCAGGACCCATCAGCTCCAAGTCAAGTAGTTGTTTCAATCCAGTTGTGGAGGGCGCAGCTCAGTGGCCCATGCGGGGATCGAACCGGCAACCTTGGTGTTATGAGCACTGCGCTCTAACCAACTGAGCCAACCAGCCACCCCTGTTTTTACCACTTTTAAAAGTGACCCTAGAACTCCCATGAACCCAGGTGACCAGGTGGCAACAGGCATTGCGGAGACTCCGGCTCTAAACTAACACGCGCTATCTTGTCCTTCCCAGCAGCCAGAAGGAGTGACCCATGAGACCCTGCAAGGGAGCAAGCCTGGCTCCAAAGTGGAGGAGACGTGGAAGATTCAGAAGGAGCTGGACGAGCAGACTGAGCGGAGGCAGCAGCTGGAGAATGAGGTCAAGAGCGCCCAGGAGGAGATCCGGCTGCTGCAGACTCAGAGCCCCCAGGAGGCGGTGGTGCGCAAGGAGGTGCTGAAGAGGGTGCCGGACCCTGCGCTGGAGGAGAGCTTCCGGCGAATGCAGCGCACCCTGGCGGAGGAGCAGCACAAGAACCAGCTGCTGCAGGAGGAGCTGGAGACGCTCCAGCTGCGGCTGCGCACCCTGGAGCGAGAGACCAGGAACGGGGGGCAGGAGTACGTGGTTAAGGAGGTGCTGCGCATCGAGCCAGACCGAGCCCGGGCCGACGAGGTCCTGAGGCTCAGGGAGGAGCTGGAGGAACTGAGGAGGCAGAAGGGCACGCGGGAGGCAGAGGCGGTCCTCCTGCAGCAGCGCATTGCGGCCCTGGCCGAGGAGAAGAGCCGGGCGCGCGAGAAGGTCACCGAGAAGGAGGTGGTCAAAGTGCAGAATGACCCCCAGCTGGAGGCGGAGTTCCGGCAGCTGCAGGAGGAGCAGCAGCGGGAGGGCGGGCGCAGGGAGAAGCAGGAGGAGGAGCTGAGCTTCCTGCAGGACAAGCTCAAGAGGCTGGAGAAGGAGCGGGCCATGGCCGAGGGCAAGGTCACTGTCAAGGAGGTGCTTAAGGTAGAAAAGGACGTGGCAGCCGAGAAGGAGGCCGGCGAGCTCCATCGCCAGTACGAGGACGAGGCCGCCAAGGCTCGCGCCCACCAGAGGGAGAAGAGCGAGCTGCTCCGGAAGATCTGGGCCTTGGAGGAGGAAAACGCCAAGGTGGTGGTGCAGGAAAAGGTGCGGGAGATCGTCCGGCCGGACCCCAAGGCCGAGAGCGAAGTGGCCAACCTCCGCCTGGAGCTCGTGGAGCAGGAGCGCAAGTACCGGGCGGCCGAGGAGCAGCTGAAGAGCTACCAGGCTGAGCTGGAGGCGCTCAGGAGGCGGGGCCCCCAAGTGGAAGTCAAAGAAGTGACGAAGGAAGTCATTAAGTACAAGACCGACCCAGAGATGGAGAAAGAGCTGCAGAGGCTGCGGGAGGAGATCGTGGACAAGACCCGACTCATTGAAAGGTGCGACTTAGAGATCTACCAGCTGAAGCAAGAGATTCAGGCCCTGAAAGACACCAAACCCCAGGTCCAGACCAAGGAGGTGGTCCAGGAGATCCTCCAGTTCCAGGAAGACCCCCAAACCAAACAGGAGGTGGAGTCTCTGAGGGCCAGACTCTCCGAGGAACAGAAGAAGCACGTGGATCTGGAAAGGGAGAGGGCTTCCCAGGAGGAGAAAATCAAACACAAGGAAGAGGAGCTCTCGCGGGTGAAGGAAAAGGTGGTCCAGCAGGAGGTAGTCAGGTACGAGGAGGAGCCGGGCCTGCGGGCTGAGGTGGACGCCTTCACCGAGAGCATTGACGTGGAGCTCCGGCAGATTGACCACCTCCGCGGGGAGCTGCGGCGGCTGCAGCGCAGGCGGGCTGAGCTGGAGCGCCAGCTGGAGGAGCTGGACCGCGAGCGGCAGGCGCGCAGGGAGGCGGAGCTGGAGGTGCAGCGGCTGAAGCAGCGGCTGGCCGACCTGGAGAGGGAGGAGGGGGAGGCCCGAGAGAAGGTGACCCACAAGCAGAAAGTGGTGCTGCAGCAGGACCCCCAGCAGGCCCGCGAGCACTCCCTGCTCCAGCTGCAGCTGGAGGAAGAAAGGCACCGGCGGCAGGTCCTGGAGAGTGAGCTCGAGACCCTGAAGAAGCAGCTCGTCAACCTGGAGAACATGGAGGTGAAGGAGAAGGTGGTCTTCTCTGAAAGCATCCAGGTGGAGAAAGGTGACACCGAGCAGGAGATTCAGAAACTCAAGAGCAGCCTGGAGGAGGAGAGCCGGAGCAAGAGGGAACTGGACGCGGAGGTGAACCGGCTGGAAGCCAAGCTGTCGGAGCTGGAGTTCCACAACTCCAAGTCGTCCAAGGAGCTGGACTTCCTCAGGGAAGAAAACCACAGGCTACAGCTGGAGCGCCAAAACCTGGAGCTCGAGACCCGAAGGCTCCAGTCGGAAATTGAAATGGCGGCAACGGAAACACGAGACCTGAAAAACACGACCACGGTAGACTCGGGGACCAACCTCAACTCCAGACTGTGGTCCCTAGAGAAAGAACTGGACGACCTCAAGAGGCTCTCCAAAGACAAAGACCTAGAGATCGATGAGCTGCAGAAGCGCCTGGGCTCCGTGGCTGTCAAGAGGGAGCAGAGGGAAAACCATCTGCGGCGCTCCATCGTGGTTATCGACCCCGACACAGGCCGGGAGCTGTCCCCGGAGGAAGCCCACCGGGCCGGCCTCATCGACTGGAACATGTTTGTGAAGCTCAGGAGCCAGGAGTGCGACTGGGAGGAAATATCCGTCAAGGGTCCCAATGGGGAGTCCTCTGTGATCCACGACAGAAAGTCTGGCAAGAAGTTCTCCATTGAAGAGGCCCTGCAGAAAGGAAGGCTGACCCCTGCTCAGTACGACCGCTATGTCAACAAGGATATGTCCATCCAGGAGCTGGCCGTCCTAGTGTCTGGACAGAAGTAGGCACGGCCCTGCCCTGTCTTCTCGGAAGCAGACACTGGCTCACTCCTACCCCATAGCCTCCTGGCGTCTTCTCCCTGGCCCTGTGCAGGCTCCTAACCTGTGTGGAGCTGAGCATGCCACCCACGCCCTCGCTGCCAGGCTACCCAGGGTACAGCTCACCTACAAGCCGGACAGGCACTGGTTGCACCATCATTCAACCCAGGTGAATGACCTGCTTCGTCCTCCAATAATTCAAAACCATGAAGCCCTTCTTCTCTCTCCCTTTTCCTACACACTCCCATCAACACACTACTTGGGCGACACTTGGAAGCCATCTGAACACGAAAGCGCAAGCAACTGAGGCCAACAAGCCCACTCCATGCAGTGCTGGCCTTCGCACACCAGATGGGGAAACTTGAGGGCAGAAAGGCCTCCTTTCCACACACCCTTCCATTCATCCAAGGATCAGGCCCCTCGGGGCTGCCGACCTGCACTCACACCTCTCCAGGAGTCTGGCTGAGAGCCGACTTTCTGTCGGACTTCTCCTGGTGAGACAGATCTGGGCTCTGTGCCAGGAAAGGCGCAAAGAAACCAGCACAGTCTGGCCCTCTGTTGGCCAGCTTGTCCAAGGAAAACGCACCAGCAGAGACTGTTTTCTGGTTCTGAAATTGAGGTGTTTTCATAATGTACTGTGTTGCTATTAGCCTTAGCTCCAGTGCCTTACAAGTCTTGCTTTATCCTCTAATTGGTATTTCGGTGTACTACACAGTTGATTTTTCACCAAATGAGTTTTGGGGTCTCTGTATCTCATGTATTATGTAAGAAAATGGGAATTAATAGGGAACTCCACTTCAAGTACGAAAATAAACCTCTGGTGGCTTGGTTCTAATTTCATGCTAAGTGTGTTCCTTCCTCCTTTGTGTGAGCAGCTTATTGCTGCCATTCCCTAAGTGGGTATCCCATGTATACCAGCTCCTATGGGGAAAGAATTACTTGCAAATATGGTAAAAATAATGAGAAAATGGTTTGGAAACCTTGAAACAATTTATTCAGTTGCTTTATACAAGATTAACAATTTCCAAACCACCCCCTAACCCAACCTAGTGGCTGCACCAAAGCCACAGCCCCTTTCACACCTCAGAACGGCCGCACCAAGGAAAGCCCTGCAGCGCCGCAGCCCCCAGGCCCGGAGCCCGCTCTGCCTGTTGATCTGCCTTGCCATGGCTGTTTAAATCATTCACTCCTGCGTTACCACAAATAAAGCATAAACGAGAAAAAGAAATCTCCCCATCAAAGAAACGTTTCCCTGAGGCAAGAGGCATCACTAGATTCCTACAAATGAGGGTATTCTGCTCCAGCTGCACACTCAATGGTACATGGGGAGGAGGGGGGCCTGTAGGGGGACCGGATGTCTCGGGCAGAGAAGGCGCTCCCGGGCGGTCTCTGCACAGCTCTGAGCTCAGCAATACAAATCTCTTCTTTGGCTCTTTTGCTACTTCCTAAGACTATTCTGTAAACAAACTGGAAACCCAAGTTGCAAAAAATATATATAATAAAGGGAGAAGGAATCCATGTAGGCCCATGTGAAACACGTGTTGGTTTTTACGTAAAAAGGAGTCAGAGTAGAGGCCTGGCCGCCTGCTGACAGAGGCCTTGCTCCCTGGACACCAGGCAAACCTCGGCATGAAGCGCAAATTACTGAGCACTGGACCCTGGTCATCAGGAACCAAAAGAGCGGCCTGTGTCTCCACACAGGTGTACGCTCTGAAGAGGCTGTTTGCTCCCAAAATACTTGAAATCAACTTAGCTGGAGCAGTCAGCTGAGACGCGCCTTATGGCACAGACTTCCCCTCAAACTCCTTGTGAAGCAGCCACTGGTTAGGTGGGAACAGCACTGGTACCCGGGAGCTCCGGGGTTAACTGCCCTAGTTTGTCTCTGATGCACCTCCAAACTCAGCGGCGCGTCAGCCCTAAGCACAGCCCCACTGCCCGGAGAGCCCAGGACTGCAAGGCCTGTTCCTACACGGCAGATGCTTCCCCAAGGCCTATTCCTGCAGCTCTGCCTGAGAATGATTTCTAAGTAAAACTAACTGGAATGTCTATCTGTGACTTGGAACCCCTGATATCCTCACCCTCTGAGAGATGAAGAAGGCCTTTGGGGCTCTGCAGTTCACCTGTGTGAACTCTGGGAAAACAAAATGGGGCAGGGGGTGGGCTAGCTGAATTGGAACCTGGGATTTGGGGACCCAGATGATCTTTAAGTCAGGACAGCACAGATTATGATGTGCGACCACAAAAAACTTAATTACATAAAACTGGCTATGTCTTCAGTACAGACATCTTTAAAAAAGGCCTTCATCTGAGATCCGCTCAGAGGGAGGGCCACATGGACATGTGTCTAATTCTGCTCCACCATAAAGGCACTGGAATAATGTCTTCCTATAATATGATGTGCGAAGAACAGTCCCATTCTATCCAATGCATTTAATGGTAATGATGAAAACTGAGCCAAAAATAAGTGTCTTTAAAAATCCTATCACAACTGTTGAATCTACAAAGGTATTTTCTCTAAAAGAGCTTCATTGTCATATTTAGCGGGGAAACTGGCCCCCACGATGAGCACACACTAGGTGTTCTGAATATTTTTCAAAGAGATAAGGTAAGTCTCCCAGCTGGGGTGTGAGCCTGGGTTTCCGTCCACTGACACACAGCCTGAGGACGGATGGACACCATGGCCATCCGGGAATCCGACTGTGGCCAGAAGGAGCCCCTGACCAGTAGGGCGCCATGAGGTACTCTGACCAAATGCCAGGGTTTGGGCAGACTTACAACACAGGTGTGCCAAGGGTTCAGTCCTGCCACCAGAGCTCCATACATGACCCAGCGCGCTCCCCAGCCTAGAGCTGCCCCTCCAACGATTGTCCGCGACAAAGTCACGAGGCCTGGAGCACCAGGCCAGTCAGTACCTCCGGAGAAGCACGAGGCTGCTCCCCTAACTGAAGGCACGTCACAAGTGCCAAGAGACGCTCCACTCAGCACTCACGCCTTCTCCAGAAGAAATCGGCACCAATCGGCAGAAAGAGTATAGTGATTATCCAAGTTCAGAGAACTACTCGTTCAGCTTCCAGCTTTTCCTCTGAAGAGGTCACAACTTCCGTGGTACACCGGGCCCTTTCCCATGAAGCTGAGAAGCATCTGGAAAAGAATAAGCAAAACAGAACATAAATCTTTCAGGATCTCTGATTCCCTTAAGGCAGAAGTAACCAAACCTATAGGAGATCACTTCTTAAAGAGCAAAAGCCTCCGTATGGTGGGTGTTCTGACGCTCAAATGAGCCACACACACTTGAAAGAGGGGATCTGAGCATAATGGAGGCCAGTTGCTATGTGCAGCGTGCCTGGCCCTCTGAGCACCATGGAGGCAGCTGCTCGCTGGGTGCTGGGTTCACACAGCGACTGCTGCACAGTGGGGGCCTCTTTGCTCTCGGCTACCACTACCACCCTGTGGCAGACTGGGGTTCCAGGACGAGGTTTGAAGGCCCCACTGAACTCAAGGAGGATCAGCATTCTCATCATCAAAAGACACTTGGGTTCTATACAGACAAGCTCAAAGGCACTAGCATTCTGAGTTCACATAGGAAAGAAAGCAAAGCAGACAGTCAACAGCTAAAAGGTCCAGACAACTTCTCGTGTAACCAGTCCATGGAATCCTATAGTCTGCAGAATGTCTAAAGAGCCTGTTTTAGCATAGATGCTTTTCTGATAGCCTCTCACTACCCAGAGGAAAAACAGGAAAGAAACTGGACAGGAAAGCACTTTTCCCTTTTTTGATGAAAATACCACAGACCAACAACGGTCATGCTTCCAATGGCTCGTCAATTACCGTCTCTATTTGAAAGGGTGACATTCCAAAAGCAAGCAGAGGCTCTCTCCGAAAAGCCACAAGCTCTCACCCAGGTAGCTCTGTGACCCCTACGTTATAATCTCAGCTATAGAGGCAGCCACCCCTTTGTCAAGTGAGTCCACTGTATTTTACTACTTCCCAGGGAAAACGGAGTAACTGCTGCTGCAGGCCCCTCAGTTTCTTTCTCTAAGAAGCAACATTTCCATCTCAGAGATGTTGCCACCTGGGTGCAATCCATTCTTGCACCCAGGTGGCCTCTGGCAGTCACTATAAATGCATCAGCCTAAGGACACCGGGGCCAGGGGCCCACAGCAAATCTGGAATGGACAGACTGGGGCCGTGTCGGGGCAGTGCTCTCAGTGCAGCAGGTCTCGGCATGCCCAGCCAGGCGGCCCCTGGCTTACTCCCACCAGGGACCAGTGTGCCAGGGCTGCCCAGGTTCACCCTCCAGGAGGAGTGGCTCTCCCTGACCAGTGTGGCTCTCTGGTCATTTCTGGAGCAGATCTAAAGTAGAAGAGCAACAGGCCAAAACCAAGATCCCCGAGGCTCTCCACTAGCGTTCCATTAGCTCAGGACCCAGGACAGAGCAAGGCCAATCGCTGGTTATGAGGGTGTCAGCTTCTCACACCTATGAACCTGGGGCTTACAGGGGATCCCTTTCTGAAAAGCACTGCTCTCTGGAGAGGAAAAGCAGAAGAAAGGGAACGCGGCCCCAACTCCTCTGTGCCCCCAAATCACTGTCTTTACATCTGAAATGAACTGATAGCTGCTCCTCTCGGGTACATGCTGAGATCAGAGCAAGGGTCCCTCCTGAAGCCTTGCCACTGTGATGTCTCACTGCTACCTGGACTCCCCCTTCCACTTAAATTAAGTTTACAGAGCCTTTCTCTTAGCTGCTTCCATCTGGAAGGCGTAAGCAGCTTGAACTTGGCCTTGTAGTGCCCCAACTAGCCCTTGGAAAATCAGCACCATTACCCTTCCCTTTTTTTAATTAAAGAGGAAAAGTTGAGCAAAGGGCTGGGGACGCCTCTGCCTCCCACACAGGCCACCCTGACTTCCTCTGTGATCACACCGGGTAAGGCTGAGCCAGTGGCAGGGGACCAGGGGAAATCTCAAGGCGGAAGAAGCCTGTAACATTCTGGGTACCCACAGAGCCAGAGCCTCAAAGGACAAGCCAAGACAACATAGTGACGAGGTAAAGACACTGAAATCTTTGGCAGCAGACAAGTCATCCACTGTGTGGAGAGGGGAATGGCGCACAGTGTGCGTGGCACTCTGACCGCCTGGCAATTACCTGGCAGACTCTGCGAGATGTGGGTGGACATGGCAGCGTGTGGGAGAGGCGCTGCGTGGGGCGGGCTGGAGTGCAAGCCAGCCAGGAGACCTGAGAGGAAACAGGAGGGGAGAAAAGAACAAAACACACACATTGAAGACAGGAACGAAAAAGCAGCCTTGGTGGTCCAGAGCCCCCAGATGGCCTACTGGCCGTTCCTGGGTGAAAGCCCCTGGGAAGGGGCTCAGCATGGTCCCCGGGACTGTTGCCCATGGCCACACACCAGACACACAGAGGAACCCAGTACATGACAACAAAACTCGGTCACAGCAGAGGTCCCGGGGCACCTTCTGGGCCTCCAGCATGAGGAGAGGGAGGGGAGAAGCACTTACTGTGGCTGAGGCCGTGGTGGAACGTCCCAGGGGCAGGGCCTGTGACGATGGCGTCCTTGGAGACCCCTGCTTTGGCAGAGGAGTCGGCACTAAAGGAGAGCACACGGAGAGGAAATGGGGAGATTATCCCCAGGGAGTTCGAGTTCACGGCCCCGGGCAGCTTTGGGCTGCCTGCCTTATAGGATGAGGACAGCAGATTTAAGGGCGAGGAGCTGGTCAGCAGCACAGCCCCGCTTGTTCCTTTCTGGGGAGGAAACACACACAAAGGGGTCAGAGGTCCTGCCCGTCCACAGCTCACTCACAGACCAAACCTGGTAACACACAGCGGGGGACATGCACACGGACCTTGGCTTCCCCTTCTACAGGCCCCCTGCTCCGCGGCCCCAAAGGAAGAAAAAGGACAGTCTCTGAATAGACGGATTGGCCCCCCCAGGACACAGTGTCCACTTTACAAAGCAGGGTATTCAATATGCCTCCTCTGTGCAAGAAAGAGAGGGAAGGAGATTGTATAGAGACGTCCACAAACCTAGGTATTTACAAACGTGTATGTGTCCCTTTATATACATAACACAGACACACATATATATGTGTATGTATGAGTCTTTGTTTTTAGAAAAAAACGGAAAACCCCTGGAAACAAAGGAACGTGGTTACCTTGCAGGGGGATAGGAGCAGGGCAGAAGCAGGTGAGACCTCGCGGAACATGCCTTTCTATGGTTTTCTCTTTGCAAACACTTTGTTGTTTTATATATTGGAATTTATATATTTATATATTGAAAAATGCTCTCTCCCATTTCCCCAACCTGCTCCAAACTTCCTATAACTCCTGCAGGCAAGCCTCATTCATCAATCACTGGACTCCATCAGATCGCCTTTGTCCGACCCGCAGCATCCTTCAAAACCCAATTGAGAATCACTCTTAGGAGGTACTCATCTCCCTGGGGCATGAGCATCTGCATATAACTAATGATCCGCTAGGCAGCATTGTTTCCACTGCCTTGTTTGGAGAGATGGACAGGTAGGAGGCTGTGAAAGGGAAGTTTTATGGTTCGTTCCACACTGTACCCCAGATTCATAGTCTCCCTGCAAACACATGCTAACCAGTCCTTTCCCTCCACTTGTCTTCCTAAGAAGTTTCAGGCTTTCCTGGGGTTCCTGCCAACAGAATAGATAAGACTTGAAATCAGGAAGCCCGGTCCCCCTCCTGCGTTCCGGGCCCACTGTTCCACCCTGTCCTTCAGTTTCAGGTCTCACTACCCAACCAGGGCAAGGCAGGCAGCCTTGTGCACGAGACCCACAAGGACGGCTGCCGTGGTTTGGGATACTCACTGGCAAGGAGGTAGACGATGTCACGCTGCTAACCGCACTGGGCTTGAGGGAGGAGGTCAGTAATTTGGCCACGCCCTGGGTCCCACCACTAGAATCTCCATTTGGACCACCCGGAGGGGCCACTAGGGTCAGCTTCTGGGAAACAGGTGGTTTTTTCACTGTGGAGCCTGGAACAGGCCGGCTGGGGGGCGGTCCTGTGGAGGGAGGCTGTGTGCTGGGGAGCAGGTTCCCAGAAGCAGAGCTCTGGACCGGTGTTCCTCCAGAGGAAGAGCTGCCAGAAGAAATCCCATGTTTGGAGACAGAACTGGCAAAGGGGCTGTTCTTGTAAGATGGCCCTGCAGAGCTGGCTGAGTGCTGTTTTGCCGGATGGCTCAGGGCAGCAGAGGACGAGGCTGGGGTCTTATGAGAGCTGCTGCTCGAGGCTGGTGTGCCTCCTGAAGAGGCTGGCGTGGAGGGATGGAAGCTCTGGCCTTTGGTGGCCGTCTTCACGAGCTGGAGGAAGGAACGATGACACTGTGGGGAGGAAGGCTTAGGGCCCTGGAGCTTACTGACAAACGGAGCTGGGGCGCTGAAGCTCTTTTGCTGTTGAGTGCCTGCCTGAAAGACTTTGACCGAGGAGCCAGGCACGGGAGCTGCTGTTGGGGGTGCGTGAGACGTCCGTGGCAAACCGTGGTGCTTTGCTTTGGACTGGTGCACGTCCGGCAGGCCCTTGCTGAGGGCGGCCTGACAGGACAGCTCTTTGTAGCCAGAACTCTCTGGTTTTTTCTCCTGAGAGGACTGCCCCAATGCCAGAGCCTGTTCAGCCAGAAAACTGAGTGGTGACTGCAGAGAGCTCGAGGGTGGTGGGGCAGAAGGGCCGGGCTTCGGAAAGGTCCTTTTTTCTTCTGTGCATAAGACACCCACGGCTTTCTCCGCAGGCGCTTTTGAGGGTGCAGGCAGTGTGAACTCGGAGCTCCCACTTGTTCTGCTGTTCAGCACAGCCAGTTCCTTGGACACAGCCTCCAAGGAAGATGCTGAGTTACGGATCAGGTCTCCATCTAGTGAGTCCTCCAGGCTGACAGGAGCAGGATTTGCAAGGCTCCCCGATGCTTGGGACGAGAGCTCCCTGTTTGCAGTTCCAGTGCTCGGGCCTCCACCCGGGTGTTCGGAAGGCAAAGCCAGAGGGCCGCCAACCTGGCCTGATGGGACAGACACCTTTTTATCAGGCTTAGTAGAGGATTCCTACAGGAAAGCAGAAATACTGATGTTTAGAAATGTCCAAAGATGCCCACACTGGCCCCGTTGTGAGAACACAAGCATGAGAACACCACACGGTCCCCAGAATCAGGCCTTCCTGTGTAATCACAAAACGATGGGCAAGAGAGTTAAGTGACAGGCCTGCGTGGACATGGACTTGAGCATGTCCAGCCGGCTGGGGCTGGGTTTACCCAGGCAGGCTCTGTTGCTAAGTACACATACATCCCCAGGGAAACTCTTTGCTGTTTCTGAAAAAGTACAAGACTTGAGCAAAGAGACACTCTCCCTACTGGCACTCACACGATCTCCGCATGTTCCTAGCTGCAATCAGAAAAGGATGTGTGGTATGAGAACTGCCTTGAATCATTTTTCTGTTCCTCCTTGGTTTTTCCTAACATCTCAATGGAGTTCAAAAGATAAGTCCTTTCGTGGAAGCAGGAATGGGGTCTATCTCGTTCCTCTTGCATCCCAAGTGCTTAAAGCAGCGTGTCTTAGACACTGTAGGAGCTAAGAGATACTTAGGAATAAACCGTTTGTAGAGCTTATTCTCCCGGACAGCTCAGGTAAGGTTAAAGGCACTACAAAGCCTCAGGAACTGGTAGAAATTCAGTAAAATAGCAATTTCTACTACATTGAAAGGTTTCTGCAACATCTAAGATCGTTTTCCTAGTCTCTGTTCTTCGACCACTGTATTTCCTGTCCTTTCCACTGTGCTCCAGGCTAACCTGCCCTTCGCTAGGAGTATGTCCTTCCATAAAAAGATCATTGTCACAGTGTAATACCTTCACATCTGCAGGGGCTTTCCATCCCTCAGAGGGCTGTCAGGAAGACCTCATTTGATCCCAAAACAATAGAACTGGCCAGGTGGGTACTGTTTCCTAGCACTGAGGCTGGAGGGTACTAAGTGGCCCAGCTCAGGTCTCTGCCCCGCTAACCCCAGGCTCCTCTGGTGGGCTAGCCTGCCTTTTGGTACAACTGGCAAAAGTGATGTCCCGAAGAGCTGTCACCAGACCAGCAAAGCTCAATGAGCTGCCACGGTCACTCAAGAGGTTTCATGAGCTTGGCTAAAGAGAGGTAAGAACAGATGGCACATGACCTGCACAGGCTGACTCACCTTCACCTTGATTTTGGAAGGGGCCATTACTTTCTTCTTGGCCCTGTTCAAAGGAATAAACACAGAAACGGGTTAGAGAAGATCCACCAAGGACATAAGGTGACAGTTGTCTTGAAAAGTGAAAACACTGAGAGACTCACAGGATTGATGTCAGGTGCCCGTGGCCTCGTCTGCTCTCCTTAAACAGGGTCCTGGAACAGAGAACACGGGGCTGTTTGCGGAAGCCTCCTGAAAGCAGAGACTCTGCTTCTAGAGCTTCCTACTGTTCCTGGGACTCAGCACCTATTACTCATGAACTGTCAGAGACTGTGACTTCATTGCTGGTGAGAGGACCCAAAGGGGCTGTACTGGACGCCTAAAAGCCAAGGGTTTAGGATTTACCGAAAAGGGCTCTGGATCTGCCCCCAAACTTCTTGTAGTGATTTTTCCCCTAACGGCAGGAGTGCTTTTGTGATTGCCCATTCTCCTCCTTTCCAAGAGTAAAATGTGGAGTGACCCACAGCATGTCTCTTTCCAGAGAAACTCAACAAACTTTTCTTTATGCCCTTCCCTACATGCCTTCAGGAATCCAATCTACAGGGAGAGAAGAGCAATTCCATTTACAGAAGGGACACTGAGACGAGAAAAGGCTCCTCCATGATTTGTCCAACTCATAGAAGAACCACGCTCAATCAAGAACACTACTTCCAGGGGCCGGCCGAGTGGCGCGATGGTTAAGAACTCGCTTGGGATGCCAGAGGGCCCCGGTTCGGATCCCACATATGAAGGCCAGTGACACTGCCCTCTGCAGCTAGGATGGTGAACAACAGCTCAACTTGGAGCTGGGCTGCAGTGAGTCGCCAGTGACGGCGTAGGCTGCAGCCCATGTGGCAGTGGGTTGCCATGGGCTACCGTGTGTAGCCAG
>NW_017731665.1:1120824-1123994 GCF_001890085.2 Hipposideros armiger | reverse complement strand
TTTGGTTAGTAAATAAATGGGTTTATGCTAAAAAAAAAAAAAAAAAAAGAATACAGAGGACTATCTCAGCTATGAAAACCAGAGGGGATTGTGTCCCCAAAAGACAAAGGGCCACAGGAGACCTAGACATGCTGCTTTTAAAGGGCCAGCACACAAACTCACTCACTAAGCTTCAGCACAGGGGTAGCAGCTCAAAAAGCACCAGGGACATATGGGGAGGAAATAAATTGACTAACTTTAGGGTGAGGGCTGGAGGGACAGGGGTTGGGGCAACACTCCAGGAATGAAAGTGCCGGCAGCTGCCATTGCTCCTTTGTGGAGCTCTCATCCTACCTAGCCGGTCCGTCACATACAGGTGCCAAATCTGTGCTCTCCATTAACCTAATACTGTTCTCACCACCCTGGTAATTCCCTGAGACCCTGCCCAACCCGACTTGCTTAACCAGCCCAAGACTCTTCCAACAGGTCCTCAACACAAGCCTTGACTCGCGCTGTAGACTTTCCAAAAATCTCTCAAAGGTCCACAAACCCCAAACAAGAAGCAGTGAGCCTTAGCATGCCTTGTAGCTCTCACTAAGCAGTCTTAAGACCACCACAAGCAGCAACCAGTCTCAACCTGGAGCGTAGTTTCAACCAAGTAGCCACAAACCTGGCACAAGTGGTAGCTTGCCATAGCTCGTATCATGCTGTCCACCAAAGGGTCCCAAGCCCTGTACAAGTGGCAGCTGGCATCAGTTCACAGTATAGTGTCTCCCAAGCATCTCCAAGCCCAGCACAAGTGGTGACTGACCTTGGCCTGCACTGGATTGCCTCCCAAGACGGCAATCTTCAGACCAATCTTCCAGTGGCTGTCTTCAGACCATACCAGAGCACCACCCAACTAGTTCAATAAATGACACACCCAAAGGGCTCGGATGGCAGTAGAGCCATCCTAAAGAAAACCCCACTGCGTGGGGTTAGCCCCCACACAACGGCTCATCCGCTGTACTCAGGGCCAGTCCTCACAGCCAGTCAGCTTGAGGGTCAACCCCACCCACTGATGTGCCAACAGCAACCGACATCCAACTACCACAGAAGGGCACACACAACCCACAAAGGAGACACTACTAGAGCACCCAGCTCAGGTGACCATGGGGGCTGTACTACTGAGCCCCACAGAATACCTACATAAGGCCACTCTGCCAAGTTCAGGAGACAAAGCAGCTCTACCTAATACATGGAAACAAACACAGGGAGCCAGCCAAAGTAGGTGACAATGAAATGTGTTCCANGGGGGGCGGGAGGATGTGATTTCCAGAGTTACCACATTGGATTTCAATGTCCAGTGTTCAACAAAAAATCACGAGGCATACAAAGAAACAGGAAAGTGTGGCCTATTCAAAGAAAAAAAAATAACAGAAGCTGACCCTGAAAAAGACTAAATGGTAGATATATTACACAAAGACTCTGAAACATCTAAAAGATGATCAAAGAACTAAAGGAAGATGTGGAGAAAGTCAAGAAAATGATGTGTGAACAAAATGAAAATATCCATCAAGAGACAGAAAACCTAAAAATAACCAAAATGAAACTCTGGAGCTGAAAACTACAATACCTGATATGAAAAATTCACTAAGGGGTTTAAAATGCAAATCTGAGCGGGCAGAAAAAAGAATAAGTAAACTTAGGACAATGGAAATGATCAAGTCTGAGGAAGACAAAGAAAAAAAGATTGAAGAAAAGCAAACAGCCTAAGGGACTTGGGGCACACCAAGCAGACCAATATACGCACCACACACCATGGAGTCCCAGAAGGAGAGACAAAGAAAGGAGCAGAGGAAATAGAAGAAATAATGGCTGAAAACTAACCAAATGTGATGAAAGACAAGAATATAAACATCCAAGAAGCTCAAACTCCAAGTAAGATAAACTCAGAGACCCACACCAAGACACATTATAATCAAACTTTTAAAAGACAAGAGATAAAGAGAGACTCTTGAAAGCATCAAGTGAGAAGCAGATTGTCCCATACAAAGGCTCTTCAATAAAATTATTAGCAGATTTATCTTCAGAAACTTTGGAGGCCAGAAGACAGTGGGCTGATAAAATCAAAGTACTAAAAGAATATACTGTCAACCAAGAATCCTATATCTGGCAAAACTGTCCTTCAAGAGTGAGGGAGAAATGAAGACATTTCCAAATAGATAAAAGCTAAAGGAGTTCATGACCAAAAAACTCCCCGTGCAAGAAATGCTCAAGGGAGTCCTGCAAGGTGAAATGAGAGGACACTAGACAATAACTCAAATCATATGGAGAAATAAAGATCTCAAAAAGCTCAATACATGAGCTTTAAAAACTAGTATTATTGTAATAATGACTTGTACCTGCACCTTTACTTGTTTTCTATATAATTTAAGAGACTAACGTATTTTTTAAAAATTATTAGTTAATGTTTTGGGGCATACAATGTATAAAAATGTAATTTTGTGACATCAACAATCAAAAGGGATGTGGATGGAGCTGTAAGAGAGTAGAATTTTTGTGTTACTGAGCTTACAGAAGTAAGTCCCTCCTTATCAATAATAATTTTTTTTAATTGGGGAACGTTTTTATCCAGGACCCATCAGCTCCAAGTCAAGTAGTTGTTTCATTCTAGTTGTAAAGGGCACAGCTGAGTGGCCCATGTAGGGATCAAACTGGCAACCTTGGTGTTATGAGCACTGCATTCTAACCAACTGAGCTAACTGGCCGCCCCAATAATTACTTTAAATGTAAATGAATTCAACTCTCCAATAAAAAGACGGATCGGCAGAATGGATAAAAACACATGATCAAATTATATGCTGTCTACAAGGGACTCACTTGAGATACAGAGGCAAAAACAGACTGAAAGTGAAAAAATGGAAAAAGATATTCCATGCAAACAGTAACCAAAAGAGACCAGGTGTGACTATACTAATACCAAAAGATTTAAATCAAGAAAGATACAAGAGGGCCAGCGGAGTGGTGCGCTGGTTAGGAGTTGGCTTGGGACGCCAGCTCTGAGCAGCAGGGCCCCGGTTCGGATTCCACATTAGGGCCAGTGACACTGCCCTCTACAACTAAGATGATGAACAACAGCTCGACCTGGAGCTGGGCTGCCATGAGTCGCCGGCGACAGTGTAGGCTGCAATGGGGCTGTAGTGGGCTGC
>NW_017731665.1:1119058-1120498 GCF_001890085.2 Hipposideros armiger | reverse complement strand
ACCATCAAAATATATGAAGCAAAAACTGACAGAACTGAGGGGACAAATAGTTCTATAATATTAGTTGGAGACCTCAATACCCCTCTCACAAAAATGTACAAAACAAACCATACAGAAGATAAAAGAACTTAACACAATAAACCACCTAGTTTTATTGTGTGTTTTTTTAACCACCTACTTTTAACAAGCATAAATAGAACATTTTATCCAAGAACAACAATGGAATATACATTCTTCTCTAGTGCACACAGGGCATTTTCCAGGATAGAGCATATGTTAGGTCACAAATTAAGTCTCAGTAGATTTTATAGAACAAGAAACATACAAAATATCTTCTTTGACCACAACGGGATGAAGTTAGAAATAAGTAACTAAAGGAAAACTGGAAAACTAACAGAACTATAGAAATTAAACAACACACTTTTAAACAATCAATGGATCAAAGAAGAAATCACAAGGGAAATTAGAAAATATTTAAAAGACGTATAAAAATAAAAGCACAACATATCAAAACATGGGACACAGCGGAAGTAGTGCTAAGGGGGAAATTTATAGTTAAATATGCTTACATTAAAAGCAAAAAAAATATTGAGGACTTGCAGTCAAGATGGTGCCCGTCTCCTCCTATGATCACAACAAAATTACAACTTTTGATTACAAATTATAGAATAACCATCATTAAGAACCACTTGAAGGCTAGCTGAACAGAATTCCTGTAACCAAGGATATAAAGAAGCCACACTGAAACTGGTAGGAAGGGTGGAGATGTGGAAGGGGCAAGTCACACACCCACAGTGGGGCGGTGAAGAATTTGGAGGTATGGCCATGCACCCCACGCTGCACTCTGTTCCTCTTGCCCCACATACCACCTGCGCCCACGGTGGCCACCATTCAGCAGCTGGTAGGAAGATGGTGCTTAGTGGAGAGCAAAGGCTTTGCTGAGTATATGATGGATGTAGGAGCAGGAATGGTTCTGTGACAAATGGGTGCCACGACCAAACCTGACTGTGTCATCACTTCTGAAAGCAAAAGCTCACCAACGTGAGGGCATGTTGAAAACAATGTAGTTTTCATGTAACCTAAGAGAGAAGGCTGAAGAAACTACAGCTGATGGCAGAAAAACAGATTGTCTACAACTTTATATGCAGTGCATTGAGTCAACATCGAGAACAGGATGCGAAGGAAAGCACAATAACAAGAAAATTAGAAGATGGGAAATGCGTGGAATGCGTCATGAACAATGTCACCTATACGCAGGTCTATGAAAAAATAAAAATTACATCATCCTTCTGGATAGGAATTAGCTGTGAGAATAAACAGGCTCAGTTCAATGAGCAAATCCCTCCATGCTTCTTTTCTTCATTACTGTATTCAGTTATCTATTACAAACATTTTACATGCAACTATTTCCAAGTGTTGGTTTAATTAGGATCATGATCC
>NW_017731665.1:1105603-1112443 GCF_001890085.2 Hipposideros armiger | reverse complement strand
CTGTTCCAATTCCCCAATAAAAATCTTAAAAAAAAACAAAAGACAAAAAAAACACAACTGAGTAATGAACTTCACTAAGGACATGAAAAACTTACACAATGATAACTATAAAACTCTGCTGAAAGAAATTAAAGACATAAATAAATGGAAACACATGCCACTTGCAAATGAGACTTCTGTTCAGAACATTAAGATATTCCCCAGATTAATTCATCTTTCAATTTCTAGTAGAAGCTATTTTCTCAAAACAGGAAAGGGCAGATTCAGGTAAGAAGTGCACGCAGCCAACTTTGAAGTGGGACAAAGAATAACAAAGATAAAGCCCCACAGATAACTTCCCTCTTCTAGGAAAGACAGAGAAGACCTCTTCTGTTGAGATCAGTCCAGTCAACAGGACAGTGATTCCCTGAGGGAAGGGACCCTGTTGGCCTGGCACAAAAAAAACACTCAAATATTTCTTTACCGTCAGAACACTCCACCTCATCGTCACACCGACCATAGTGGCTACTCGTGAGCCCTCACCTGGCCTGCATCCAGCCTTTGGGCCAGAGAGGTCTGACCTCAGCATCCAGAAAGGCCTTCACGTAGTCCTCCCAGGAATGGGCCTTGTTGTTCTTCTCCAGATCGTAGCTCTCCAGTTTCATCTTCACCACGTGGCACAGCAGCTCCCTGAGGGGTAGGCAGAAGTCAGAAACTTCAAACTATCCCAAATGCTTCTTGAAGGTTTTAAATCATGTGCTTTCAGCAGCCCTGATTAAAGTAAATGACTCTAACCTTCGTTAGAAATACGGGGACATGCTCAGACATTGGCCCCACAAACCCTCCAATGAGGCAAGGTCCCAGTTTGGGCACACCTGATTTCATCATTCCACTGGAATTTCTTCCGGGGTCCCATTATCCTTCTGCCCCCCTTTTCTTCATCTTCTTCCTCATCAGAACAAATCCGTTCTCTCTGCTCCTTGTCTTTCTCCTCTTCCAGCATCCTACCAGATGAACAGAGTTAAATGGGACCCTAAGTCCCACAGGAGAATGGCTTCTTCCAGCCTACCGCCTACCCCTCCCCCGCACCCCCAGGGCTTCTAAGATAAGAGGATGGGAATGCTGAAGACAGCCATCAGAGATATCAAACACACTTACTTAGCAACCTTGGCCTGCGTGTGTGCCTGGCATTCATCCTGGTACTTGGCCATCTGCTCTGGCATTGCCCTTCCAATGGCTTCCTTAAGCTTCTGGAGAGGATCCTTCAGACGCCCCCCCTACAGAGAGCAGGACATATCATAAGTCTGTTTTATGCATGTCTTCTTACACCAAGGACACACTATAGGAAATAATCGCCCAGAGACAGTGCAGCAGCAGATGTGGCATCTGTGAAGACTCAATCACCCCCTCCCGCTGGGCCCCAAAGCCAAGGGGCTCCCCTCCAGAGTCACTCACCTGTTCATAAAGGTGAAGTTTTCGGGCACGTTTGACCAGGGTGTCCTTGCTGCAGGGCAGGAATGAAGCAAGGTAGGCATACACCCCAGAACGGACCTGGCTACTCAGCTCCCGAGCTTGCACCTCTATGCTGAAGAACAGAACAGAGCATCAGTGGGATGCAGCTCACGCATCTTCTCTCGTCATTAGGTCACCCTACCATGGACAGGAAAGCTAGGAGCCAAGAGCAGGTCAGACCTTATCTTATCCATCACACAATGTAACTGAGTGGCCAATGCAACAGATCTCCAGCAGTCACCAAACAAGAACTTCCAGACCTGAAGAACGTGGCTCTTAGGTCAAAGGCAAGACCAAGTCAAAGGTAGTCCAGAGAACAGAGCCAGGGAGAACAAGCTCTGAAGTATTAAATGTCATAAACAAAGGAACAGAAAAGCTTTCCAACTGGAGAGTGACAGAGCTACTTGGAGTTAACAGGAAATGCTTTCCAGCAGTGTTTCCTTCTTTTTCAGTTCCCAGTTCTATCCCTGATCAGGAAGTCAGGGAAGTCCTCGTCCCTCCAGTGTCCCCAGAGACGAGCAGGACAATATTTGGCTTCGATCCCTTGAGTGCTCTGTGTTTGGCATGTTCCAGCAGGCGTTGTGGGCACAAAGCTCTCATCTGACCCTCAGGTGCTCACTACAGCCCAGGCTTCCTGAACCAAGTGGCCAATCCTCATCCTGGCCAGGCAAGGTCCTTTGCTAGAATATTCCCGAGTCACAACAACTGTTCTTCCATGTGCACAATCCTCAGCTGTTGAGCAACAAACTCCCTCTACTACATAATGCAGCCAGGAGAGAAGCTGGCAACTGGCAACTGGGGGGCCAGGTACAAACAATCTGGTTTGGATTTATATGTGTGAATTTTAGGTTTTTGTTTTTTTCCTATTTAATCTAATTCATACGGTATGGCGTCTTAGAGGTTCGGACATTGGGGAGAAGTGTTATGGGATGATGCACGCCGGCCCTGGGAGAAGTGAGAGCAAGAAAAGAATGACCAATACGCTATGGAGCACCCAGGAGAGAAGGCTCCTGACTGTTCCAAGGCATCTCTCACTTTTCTCAGCGACAGGCAGGCAACACCTTCTCTCTCAGCTCCTCTCATACTTGGTCAGAAAATCCTCTTCCAACAGGCTATGATTATATACAGTGTCCAATAATGCCTGCTGCCCAGAACTGTAAGGTCTGTCATTTCCTAGAGACAAATATTTGGTGTCCTCCCCTTTTAAAAAGAACAATAAAACAAAAGCTAATTTTTTAAGTCTCATCGGTGCTTACCTTTATATACTTAAATCATACCCCCATTTCTTCTGGCCTGCTCAACCCAGGCATGGTAATAGCAGATCCAAAGAAACAAAAGATACTCACTCTAAGAGGATGCCATTAATATCCTGGGTGAAGAACTTCTGTCTGCTCTCTCCCTCAGCAGCTCTGGCAGCCTGGTTCATAGCAGACAGTGACATCCATTAGTGCATTTTCCCCACACAGCCCTCACACTTACCCACAGGTAACAGCAGGCAGTCCCTACAGTACACCTGTCAGTAAATCCTCACCATGTCCTTCCCTACTTGGCCCTAATCTCAGATTAAGTTCCTCTATGATCATACATGCTCCAGAAATGCTACATCTAGCTCTTTTCAAATGCTGCAGAAGCATCTATGGACTGTCCATTCTTCTCTGGATATGAAAAAACAGTCGCATAGAAGAAAATCACGGAGTCAAAGCAATCATGATGCATTTGATTCAGCCAGCTAGCTAACTTGTGCCCAGCACTCTACCATCTAAACTGTGAGTTGAAATTTCCATACATCTACAGTACAAAAGCAATCAAGAACTTTAAAAAAACCTGCAAAATTTGAAAGGCTTTATCTACCAAAATAAGAATAACATGCTGATTTAGCATTTCAGAACATTATAATTATTTGAAAATTCATAACCTACTTACGGTATATCACAAACTCTATTACCCAAACCATTGGAATAACTAACATACCTTACTACCTGTTAACATAAGACATAGCAAGTTGCTATACAGTGTTTGGCTTCCTGTGAGAACACAGTTCATACCTGGATGGCAAGCTTGGAGACCCCAAGGCAATCATAGCAGACAGCTAAGGCACTGAATGGACAAATGAGGAAAGCAAACTGCCGAAGTCTGGACCAGTGGTTCTCATTGGAATCACCTGGCAGCTTTCCCCTCCCTGGACCAATCACAACACAATCTCTGGGAACGAAGCCCACGAACCTGTATTCTTTAAAAAGGGTCCAAGCATCAGTACTCCTTAAAAGTAACCCCAGTGACTCTAATGTACAAAGAGGATCAAGAACCACTGATCTAGGGCCAGCNTAAAAACAGGTCCTTCTATGAACGAGGAATTATGAAGCTCACTGAAAGATGGCAAAAGGTTATCGAACAAAATGGGCAATATATCAGATTGATCTTTGTTCTTTATATAAATAAATGACCTTTGAAGAACATAGACAAGGGCCAGCTGAGTGGCGCGTTGGTTAAGAACTGGCTTGGGACACCAGCCCTGGTTTGGATCCCACATGAGGGCCAGGGACACTGCCCTCTACAGCTAAAATGGTGAACAACAGCTCGACCTGGAGCTGGGCTGCCGTGAGTCGCTGGCAGAGGGCTGCCATAAGCTACCGTGTGTGGCCGGCAGCCAGTGTGAGCAGCCGGCAGCCAGTGTGAGCTGCCAAGAGCTGCCGTGAGCAGCTGTCCAGAGACCGGTGACCGATCTGCCTCACCTGGGAAGAGCACAATGATGGTACCAACATGGGCCAGTGAAGCAACGTCCTCCACAACTAGACTGAAGAACAAAGGACAGCAACTTGTCTGTTCCCCTTCCCCGATTCCCCCAACACTATTTCCCTTCCCCAATTTCCTTGTAAAAAATCTTAAAAAAACAAACAAACAAACAAACAATAAACAGACAAAATACGTCATGACTTTTCCGAAGACCCAATAGAAATAACGACTGAAAATGTCCCTAACCTGGTAAAGAAAACAGACATGCAAGCCCAGGGAGTGCAGAGTACCAAACAAAATGAACCCAAAGAGGCCCACAGCAAGACACATCATAATGAAAATGCCAAAAGTTAAATAGAAAGAGAAAATCTTAAAAGTAACAAGAGAAAAGCAGTTAGTCATGTACAAGGGAGCTCCTATAAGGCTATCAGTTGATTTTTCAACAGAAGCTTTGCAGGCCAGGCAGAAATGACAAGAAATATTCAAAATGATTAAAGGTATAAAAGCCTATAGCCAAGATTGTTCTACCCAGCATGGCTATCATTTAGAATTCAAGAACAGATAAAGAGCTTCCCAGACAAGAAAAAGCTAAAGGAGTTCATCACCACCAAAACAGTACTATAAGGAACATTATATAGACTTCTTTAAGACAAGAATATAAAATGGAGAAATGACAGTCTTCAAAAAAATGAAACTAGACCACTTTCTTACACCATGTACAAGAATAAACTCAAAATGGATTAAACACTTAATTGTTAAGACCCAACACCATAAAACTCCTAGAAGAAAACATACACAGTAAACTCTTTGACATCATTCTAAGCAATATTTTTTTGGACATGTCTTCTTGGGAAAGGAAACAAAAGAATAAAATAAACACCCAAAATATATAAAGAACTCATACAACTTAACACCAAAAAACCCAAACAATCCAATTAAAAAATAGGCAGAGGACCTGAACAGACATTTCTCCCAAGAGGGTATACAGATGGCTAATAGACATATGAAAAGATGCTCAATGTCACTAATCATCAGGGAAATGCAAATTAAAACCACAGTGGGATATCACCTCACACCTGTCACAATGACTATCATCAATAAATCAACAAACAAGTCTCGGCGAAGCTGTGTAAAAAAGTGAACCCTCGTGTGTTGGGAATGTAAATTGGTGCAGCCACTATGGAAAATAGTATGGATGCGCCTCAAAAAATTAAAAGTAAAGCTACCATATGGAAAAAGATATTTCATGAAAATGGAAACAAACAAAAAGCTGGGCTGGCAATACTTACACCAGACAAAATAGACTTTAAAACAAAAGCTATTGTAAGAGACAAAGAAGGACCCAGTAACCCCACTTCTGGGTATTTATCTGAAGAAACCGAAACGCTATTTCGAGGGGATAAGTGCATCCATATATTCATTGCAGCCCTCTTTATAATGGCCAAGATGTGGAGGCAGCCTGGGTGTCTGTTGATGGATGAATGGATAAAGAGGAGGTGGTACATATATACAATGGAATATTGCTTGGCCATGGAAGGGAATGGGTTCTTGCCATCCATGATGGCATGGATGGACCTGGAGGGTGTGTATTGTGCTGAGTGGAGTATGTAAGACAGAGGAAGATAGATGCAATGTGATTTCACTTATATGTGGAATCTAAAGAACAAAATAAACAAAACAGAAACAAACTCAGAGATACAGAGAACATTTTGATAGCTGCCAGGTGAGAGGGGGGTTGGGGAGTGGATGAAAAAGAGGAAGGAATTAAGAAGTACAAGTTGTCTGTCACACACAGTAGTCATGGGGATGTAGGGTATAGCATAAGGAATATAGTCAATAATATTGTAGTAACTATGTATGGTGTCAGATGGGTACCTGATGTGTTGGGGTGATAAATGGGAGGGGGTTGGGAGCGGGGTAAAAAGGTGACGGGATTAATACAAATTGGAAGCTACAAAATAGTCATGTGGATGTAAAGTAACACATACGGAATACAATCAATAATACAGTAATAACTATGTACAGTGCCAGGTGGGTACCGGAATAGTTAGGGGGCTCACTTCTTAAATTATATAAATTTCTAACCACTATGCTGTACATCTGAAATATAAAATAATATTGAAGATCAACTGTACTTGAAAAATTTAAAAAGGGGTAAAAGGTGAAGGGGAATAAAAGGTTCAAATTTCCAGGAATAAAACAAATAAGTCATGGAGATGTAATATACAGCATGAGGAATATAGTCATTAATACTGTGACAGCGTGGGACAGTGCCAGATGGTTGTTGGACTTATCATAATGATCACTTCTTTAGGTATGCAAATGTTGAATAACTATGGTTATACCTGAAACTAATATAATATTATATGTTAGCTATATTTTAATAAAAATATTTTTTAAAAACTTAGGAGGGCCTGCCGAGTGGCGCAATGGTTAAGAGCTGGCTTGGGACGCCAGAGGGCCCCGGTTCAGATCCCACATATGAGGGCTAGTGACACTGCCCTCTACAGCTAAGATGCTAAACAACAGCTCAACCTGGAGCTGGGCTGCCGTGAGTCGCCAGCGATGGCATAGGCTGCAGCCCCTGCTGCAGTGGGTTGCCATGGGCTACCGTGT